>NW_021208479.1:0-11921 GCF_002162155.2 Triticum dicoccoides
TGATGATGATGATCATGAGACTTCAGATCAAGTTACTACAAAACCTCGTAGGTCTTCCAGAGTACGGTCCGCACCAGAGTGGTATGGTAATCCTATTCTAAAAGTCATGTTACTAGACCATGATGAACCTACAAACTATGAGGAAGCAATGATGAGCCCAGATTCCGTGAAATGTCTTGAGGCCATGAAATCTGAGATGGGATCCATGTATGAGAACAAAGTGTGGACTTGCCCGATGATCGGCAAGCCATATTAAATAAATGGATCTTTAGGAGGAAGATGGACACTGATAGTAGTGTTACTATCTACAAAGCTCGACTTGACGCAAAAAGGTTTTCGACAAGTTTAAGGTGTTGACTACAATGAGACTTTCTCGACTGTAGTGATGCTTAAATCCATCCGAATCATGTTAGCAGTTGCTATGAAATCTGGCAAATGGATGTCAAAACTGCATTCCTTAAATGGATATTTCTTAAGGAAGAGTTGTATATGATGCAACCAGAAGGTTTTGTCGATCCTAAAGGTACTAACAAGGTGTGCAAGCTCCAGCGATCCATCTATGGACTGGTGCAAGCATCTCGGAGTTGGAATATACGCTTTGATGAGTTTATCAAAGCATATGGTTTTATACAGACTTTTGGAGAAGTCTGTATTTATAAGAAAGTGAGTGGGAGCTCTGTAGCATTTCTAATATTATATGTGGCTGATATATTGTTGATTGGAAATGATATAGAATTTCTGGATGGCATAAAGGGATACTTGAATAAGAGTTTTTCAATGAAAGACCTCGGTGAAGCTGCTTACATATAGGGCATCAAGATCTATAGATATAGATCAAGACGCTTGATAAGATTTTTCAATGAGTAAATACCTTGACAAGTTTTTGAAAGAGTTCAAAATGGATCAGTCAAAGAAGGAGTTCTTGTCTGTATTACAAGGTGTAAATTTGAGTTAGACTCAAAGCCCGACCACAGTAGAAAATAGAAAGAGAATGAAAGTCATTCCCTATGCCACGGTCATATTGTTCTATAAAGTATGCTATGCTGTGTACCAGACCTATTGTGTACCCTGCCCTGAGTTTGGCAAGGGAGTACAATTTTGATCTAGGAGTAGATCACTGGACAGCGGTCAAGATTATCCTTAGTTAGGACTAAGGAAATATTTCTCGATTATGGAGGTGATAAAAGAGCTCGTCATAAAGAGTTACATCGATGCAAGCTTTTACACCGATCCAGATGACTCTAAGTCTCAATCTGGATACATATTAAAAGTGCGAGCAATTAGCTAGAGTAGCTCTATGCAGAGCATTGTAGACATAGAATATTTGCAAACTACATACGACTCTGAATGTGACAGACCCGTTGACTAAACTTCTCTCTCGAGCAAAACATGATCACACCTTAGTACTCTTTGGGTGTTAATCACATAGCGATGTGAACTAAATTATTGACTCTAGTAAACCCGTTGGGTGCTAGTCACATGGCGATGTGAACTAATCACATATAGATGTGAACTATTGGTGTTAAATCACATGACAATGTGAACTAGATTATTGACTCTAGTGCAAGTGGGAGACTAAAGGAAATATGCCCTAGAGGGAATAATAAAGTAATTATTTTTATCCTTATTTCATGATAAATGTTTATTATTCATTCTAGAATTGTATTAATCGGAAACTTAGTACATGTGTGAATACATAGACAAAACAAAGTGTCTGTAGTATGCCTCTACTTGACTAGCTCGTTTATCAAAAATGGTTATGTTTCCTAACCATAGACAAGTGTTGTCATTTGATGAACGGGCACATCATTAGGAGAATGATGTGATGGACATGACCCATCCATTAGCTTAGCATTATGATCGTTGCAATTTCATTGCTACTGCTTTCTTCACAACTTATACATGCTCCTCAGACTATGAGATTATGCAACTCCCGAATACTGGAGGAACACCTTGTGTGCTATCAAACATCACAACGTAACTGGGTGATTATAAAGATGCTCTACAGGTGTCTTCGAAGGTGTTTGTTGGGTTGGCATAGATCGAGATTAGGATTTGTCACTCCGTGTTTCGGAGAGGTATCTCTGGGCCCTCTCGGTAATACTCATCACTATAAGCCTTGCAAGCATTCTGACTAATGAGTTAGTTGCGGGATGAATTATTACGGAACGAGTAAAGAGACTTGCCGGTAACGAGATTGAACTAGGTATTGAGATACCGGCGATCGAATCTCGGGCAAGTAACATACCGATGACAAAGGGAACAACGTATCTTGTTATGCGGTTTGACCAAAAAAGATCTTCGAAGAATGTGTAGGAACCAATATGAGCATCCAGGTTCCGCTATTGGTTATTGACTGGAGACGTGTCTCAGTCATGTCTACGTAGTTCTCGAACCCGAGGGTCCGCACGCTTAACATTCGATGACGATTTGTATTATGAGTTATGTAATTTGATGACCGAAGGTTTTTCGGAGTCCCGGATGAGATCACGGACGTGACGAGGAGTCTCAAAATGGTCGAGACGTAAATATCGATATATTGGAAGGCTATATTCGGACATCGAAAAGGTTCCGAGTGATTCGGGTATTTTTCGGAGTACCGGAGAGTTAGAGAATTCGCCGGGGGAAGTAGTGGGCCTTAATGGGCCATGCGGGAAAGGAGAGAAGTGCCTCAAAGGGTGCCCCCCCATGGCAAGTCCAAATTGGACTAGGGAGGGGGCGGTGCCCCCCCCCCCTCTCTTTCCTTCTCCCTCTCCTACTCCTTCCCTCTCTCCCCTCTTGGAAAAGGAGGGGGGCTCCAAGTAGGATTGGGAATCCTAGTTGGACTCCCCATATAGGCGCGCCCTAGGCCTCCCTCCTCCTCCTCCCTCCTTTATATACGTGGCCAGGGGGCACCCCATAGACACACAAGTTGATCTTTTAGCCGTGTCCGGTGCTCCCTCCACAGGTACACACCTCGATCATACCGTTGCGGAGCTTAGGCGAAGCCCTGTGCCGGTAGCAACATCATCACCGTCGCCACGCCGTCGTGCTGACGGAACTCACCCTCGGCCTCAACTGGATCAAGAGTACGAGGGACATCATCGAGATGAACCTGTGCTGAACGCGGGGCTGATGTACGTTCGGTACTTGGATCGGTCGGATCGTGAAGACGTACGACTACATCAACCGCATTGTCATAACGCTTCCGCTTTCGGTCGATGAGGGTACGTAGACAACACTCTCCCCTCTGATTGCTATGCATCACCTAGATAGATCTTGCGTGATCGTAGGAAAATTTTGAAATACTGCATTCCCCAACAAAAGGGAACAACGCATGTTGTTGTGCGGTTTGACCGATAAAGATCTTCTAGAATATGTAGGAGCCAATATGAGCATCCAGGTTCCACTATTGGTTATTGATCGGATATGTGTCTCGATCATGTCTACATAGTTCTGAACCCGTAGGGTCCGCACGCTAACGTTCAATGACGATTTGTGTTATGAGTTATGTGTTTTTGTAACCAAAGTTTGTTTGGAGTCCCGGATGAGATCACGGACATGACGAGGAGTCTCGAAATGGTCGAGATGTAAAGATTCATATATTGGAAGGTTATATCCAGACATCGAAATGGTTCCGAGTGATTCAGATATTTTTCCGGAGTACTGAGGGGTTACCGGAACCCCCCGGGGAAGTTTTGGGCCAACATGGGCCTAAGGGAGAGAGAGGGAAGCCCGCGGGGGGTGGCCGCGTGCCCCCTCCTAGGAAGTCCGAATAGGACAAGGAGGAGGGGCGGTGCCCCCCTTTCCTTCTCCCTCTCCTTCCTATTCCCTCCGGTGGATAAAGGAAGAGAGGGGGGGGGGATCCTACTTGGACTAGGAGTCCAAGTAGGACTCCTCCCATGGCGCGCCCCTCCTGGCCACCAGCCTCTCTCCCCCTCCTTTATGTATGTGAGCAGGGGGAACCCCAAAGGCACATCAATTGTTCTCTTAGCCGTGTGCGGTGTCAATTGTTCTCTTAACCGTGTGCGGTGCCTCCCTCAACAGTTTACTCCTCCGGTCACAGCGTCGTAGTGCTTAGGCAAAGTCCTGCATAGATCACATCACCAACACCGTCACCACGCTGTCGTGCTGACGGAACTCTCCCTCGACCCTCTACTGGATCAAGAGTTCGAGGGGCGTCATCGAGCTGAACGTGTGCTGAACATGGAGGTGTCGTACGTTCGGTACTTTGATCGGTTGGATCGTGAAGACGTTCGACTACGTCAACTGCGTTAACCTAACACTTCCACTTTCGGTCTACGAGGGTACGTGGACACACTCCCCCCTCCCATTGCTATGCATCTCCTAGATAGATCATGCGTGAGCGTAGGATTTTTTTTGAAATTGCATGCTACGTTCCCCAACAGGTGGCAGTTTCGCGTCCGGATAATGATAGGGCAGCCCGGCCGGGCGTTTGATGAAGATATGAGAAGTATGGTTGTAGATGCTCTAAGCGCCAGCATGTATTATGAGTTTCTTTTCAACTGCCAAATGACCGTTGACTGACGAGCATGTGGTATGTGGCGCCGTGGCGGTGGGAAGAGCATGGTGGAGAGGGAGAGGAGGAGGACGGTAGCACGTCGGCGCTAGTGAACTATAACGACCACCGGGGACAAGAGGATGGGGGCGCGGCGGCGGCAGAGGGGACCCTCGTCTTCTCGTGCGCGGCAGCAATGTCAGCGCCGGGAGAGTTAGGGTTGCATATGAAACGTTTTTTTTTTGCACTTACGGTCAGGCTATGGTGGACTGCGGGTTGATTCCTGTAAATTATAGGGTCGTTTTGCAAAAATACTAATGACAAATGTGCAGAAGCAATCCACACTTTATTAGTAGGTAAAAAATTGTTAGTTCAGTGTGCTCCTTCTGACATATAGGACTCATCCCTGAACCGAAAATCGATTTGGTTCGATCATCTAAAACGGGAGAGAAAAATTAGAATGTTAAATTAACCGACCCCGTAGCATGTTAAATCAGCACTAAAGCAGGTCGGGGGGAGGGGGGTTGTGTGTAAGGACTCTCTAAATTAATGGTAAAAAGTTGACAGAATCTCGATTGTGATGTTCTCTGTCACAAGCGCATATTTTGGGGTAAAAATAATGACATTTACCCTTATAGATTTAGTACAGAAAATATTTTTTATTTGAGAACAGATTTCTTTTCAAAAGCGCTGAGTAATATGAATATTGTTTTTCTACTTCCAAGTTTTAGTTTTTCTAGGAGTGCTTGCAAGTTTTAGTGGTATACTATTGTTTGAGTAATTTATTCTGTACCCGTTACAACATACGAGTCTTTTTGCTAGTTAGTACATAAACAAAAAATGGATAGGCCATTTGAGCCGGTTGTGGCCGGGCAGAGTAGTGCTTGCTTGTAATCACATGCACCCGGAGAAGTTCTTGATTTTGTACGTCGTGATTGTAATTCTCAGTTTTGAGTAATACAAGAATTTTTGCAAAAGATAAAAATAAAAGAACCACATGTAACATTACTTGCCGAGGGTTTCTTTCACACCTTTTCTTCTTTAATAGTACTTTCTCCGTTCACTTTTATAAGGCTATGTACATGTTTAAGACAGTGTGCAAAACAGCGTAATTTCACTTGTCTGAAACGACTTATAAAAATGAACGGAGGGAGTAGATGATATGCACTTTCGGGCATATTTTAGAAAAAGAAGGTACATAAACAAAAATTTGGTCATGAGGATGTTACCCCGGAGATGCTGGACCGAACTGGTAGAAGGCCAAGTAGTACGTAGAATGTGGTGGGCGTGGGTGGATCTGGTCAAGGTCGGTCCGCGGGTGCTCTAGCACGTTGCCTGCAAATATGTATTATTCAACGTGCATTTCCAATAAAATAAAAATTAAATTAAAAGTGTTGAACATTGTTATAAAAATGATCACGTAATTTTTAAAAATGTTTCCATCTTTTAGAAAATATGTACAATATTTTTGAGGTGTACAAATGTGTGTTTAAAATATATTCGTGCTTTTATTTGTTGGCGGACAAACCAAGCCCGACAGGCCACGGCTCCCAAGTCGATCATGCAGGAGGGTGGAGTTTTTTTTTTTTTGAACTTGGTAGGAGGGTGGAGTTGTCTACTTGTATGTTCTTCGTCTACGTCTAGTGATTATCATAATTTTGTGAAAATAAACTTTCTCTTATTTTTCTGACGGTTCCATGATATTAGAGAGTTTTCTGCCCCCGTAGATATGATTATTCGAATCTGATGAGTTTATTTGGTGTGCCAAGCTATTTTTTGTTGGTCTGATTCTTCGTGGAGGCAAAATTCTGGTGAAGAAATAATGATTCGACGGCCTGACACTTTTAGGGAATCACCCCCGTTCCAAGTATGTTCATCGATCAAGGCATCCCATTTCTTTTTTGAATGGATGACTCAAGACGTTTTCAAAAACAATTTACCTTTAATTGTTACGAGCAATCGGGTGTTTCTAAAAGAAAAGAGGGTGGAGTTGTCTTGTCAGAAAAGAAAAATAAAACGATGGGGAGGGTGACCACCTCTCCGATTCCAAAATGGAGACGACTGCCGCCGTATAACCCAACCCTATATTACACCAGGGCGGAGCGGGCTCGCGCCATATTACATCAGGAAGAAGGACTTCTTCTTTCTTTTTGAAAATCATCAGGAAGGATCCGGGGGCGGAGTGTTGGTTCCTCGATCCAAAGTATACAAAATTTGTTTATATGTCGACCGGCCGGTCGATTTCTGCCGGGAAGCTGCGCCACCGCACTCGAGTTTTTGTGGTGGCGCAGGACTCCGGCGAGGTGGGCAACCTCGTCTTCAAAATCAATCTCAAGCATCTCTTCTCCCCCTCCCCCTCCACCTCCCAGCCGGAGGGAGTGGAAGTGGAACCCCATGCCCAAGCCCAGCTCGAGGCCGTCGCGTGCTTCAAGCAAGTCGACCAATTCGAGAGCATGGCGTTCGCCGCCTCTGCATCTGGTGACGTCATCGTCGCCGCTAACTACGCCGACAGCGGCCGGACCCTGATCTACGACGCCGCCGCCGGCGGCGTCTCCCCCGGGCCGGAGATGCGCTCCGTCAAGCAGCACCTGTTCCTCGTCCCGGTCGGAGACCGCATGTTCTTCGCCATGTCCGCCTAGTCGCGCCTGGACTTCCCCCGGGGGGGACCCTGGTTCGAGGCTCTGCAGCAGCGGCCCCTCCCCGGCGGCGGCGGCCGCTGGGCCTGGAGCGCCCTTCCTGACCCGCCCGGCATCGCTCGTGGCCGGAGGGAGGACGTCAGGGCCTACTTCGTCGCGCGCGCGCGTGTCTGGATCTCCCTGCACCTCCAGGGCACCTATTCATTCGACACGGCGCGCCAACGGTGGCGCAAGGAGGGCGCGTGGGAGCTGCCCGTGGAGGGCCGGGCATTCCTGGTGCCCGACTTTCTGGGCAGCGGCCGGCGGCTGCTGTTCGGCATCTGCTCCTCCTGGGGGAATCGCCACTTCTGTGCCGTCGACATGGACGCCAGGCCGCCGGCGATCCTCAGGTCCTGGCCTGAGGCACGGCCCACCGTCGCACGGGCCGCGGGATATGTAGGATGCTCCTTCCTCCCCGAGGTGAGCTACTTTGGGGGCGGCAGGTTTTGCATTTCGATGACGAATCAGACCAAAGGGGAGAATCGACGCAGCGTCGTCTCCTTCAAGGCCGTCGAGGTCACCGCCGAGCTGCAGCTGATCGAACGCCGGTCCAGCCTCTACTTGATGCCACAAAGCTCACGCGGGTAGCCCGCTGATGTAATCTAGTTTGCCGATAAATCCCCCTTTGTAAAAATCCATCTTTGTATTGTATCAAAATCAAAATCAGTCTGTTTCTCTGTCAAACAAACTGATTGCTTTACTTTCCTCGCACAACCTGCAGATAAAATTTGCCTGTTAACACAGCTTGTTGATTACAGTTACAACTTTATCATTGATTGCAAGCTACAAAGTTAATACAAAGTTGAGTCATCTATTTTGAAATGGAGGGAGTAGTATTGCAATACGAGGGAACATAAGAAAATTATATATCATGTTACATACCTACTCCCTCCGTTCCATAATGTAAGACGTTTTTTGACACTAGTGGAGGGAGTACCTACCTATACTTGGCTCTTTCCTCGGGACAAGCCAGAGGCAACTATATGGTGTCCTGGTAGAACAATAAAATTTCTATTTCTCCTCACATTCTCGTGCTTCACTAGGACTGAAATCGAATTAGCCTTCATTCCAAGTTTACAACCAATGACATGCTGACAACTATAATTACCGCACAAATTACTAACGGGTTGTTTTTCACCTGTTTTTAACCAGGCCTAAATGCATTGTCCGAGTGGACTTGTACGAGGCTATAACTGTTGTTTCTCTAAAACTAACAGAAAAATTCAGAGATAAAAAGGCCAGGACTTCGACACTGTAATTCATGTACATTTGCACTGCAAAAAAGAGCTTACAGAGACCAGTAAAACTACAAATAAATGATGCAAGTAAATCGTTTAACATTTGCACTGTAAAAAGAACTTAGAGAACAGTTAACGAAGATCAGTCACACAACCCTGTTCAGATCATACATTTTTTTCTGTCCATTAGATCCCTTCCTCTCCAACATTGATAATGCCCACTGGAAATTTGTGAATGTGGGTAACTGACTGAGACAAAAATAACAACTAGTTAAAAAAAGGAGATCACAACATATAGCATTGTGGGATAGATTCAATCAATTTAAGCTCTTGAACCTCTTGTATATGAGAATAACAGAGTAGCAAGCACAAGAACAAAATTCAGAGATGACAGACAAGGCATAAATTACACAGAACTATGGAGCTAAAATACAACTACTATTCAGATCAGTAACTCATGAATATAGGCACTGTAAAAAAGATAGCATACTTCAGTAAGTCATGAACCTAGATACTGCAGAATTTAGAGACCACTTAGAAACTGTAAATTCAGTTAGCCACTAGACATACTGCACTTAGATTTCAAGCAAAAATATGACTACTCCACACTGTAAATCATGAGCATTGGCACTGCAAGAAGTGTATATAGAACAGTAAATGATAGAAGTGCTTAAATGCTAAAGAACTTAAACTTCAAACACGAAAAACAGAAGGGGAAAAAATATTCCACTGGCCTATAAAGCAGAAATGAAAGTCCTCAGTATGATGAATACTAGAGTTGTAAGCAAAGTTAGCCTAAAACAGAAAAAACAACAACAATTTCAGTGCTACTTAAACAAATTTCAGTGAACTGTGTACATAAAAACCGACTACTCGACAGAGTAAATCATGTTCATTTGCACTGTAAAAAGTGTCTACATAGAATAGTAAATGATAAGAAAGCTCAAATACTACTACTACTACAACAACAACAATAACAAAGCCTTTAGTCCCAAACAAGTTGGGGTAGGCTAGAGGTGAAACTCATAAGATCTCGCAACCAACTCATGGCTCTGGCACATGGATAGCAAGCTTCCACGCACCCTTGTCCATAGCTAGCTCTTTGGTGATACTCCAACCCTTCAGGTCTCTCTTAACGGACTCCTCCCATGTCAAATTCGGTCTATTGAAGATAAAACTTCAAAGATGATCAACCAGAGCGGCAGAAATTACAATGAACCATGAAGCAGAAAATTCAAAACCTCTAAAAACTATTGTAAATTAACCTACGAAGTTCAGACAAAGAATGCAGTAGTGTAAATCACAACATTTTGGATGGAAATATTATTACACAAACATACAAAAACAAAGAGAAGATCATTCTATAGGCCTCAGAGGGGAATATTATTACACAAACATACATTAAAAAAATTATATGCCTATGAGGACAAAATTAACTCAACATACATAAAATCAGCTAGTTGAAAATAGCAGGATTTAAACAATTACTACAACAGCACTACTACTTAATTACATTAACTGAGAACCGTATCTCAGGTACATTCCGCTGTATGTCTCACAGCAGAACAATGAAGCTCATCTATATCAGAAAAACTGAAGCTTGCAACAAAAATATCAGAGCTACTGGCAGAAATGCTGAACTAGGAAATATAAACCAAACCACAAGCCAAAAATTTACATTGACCTCCGATGCAAACAAACAAACTAGGGAAAACTGCAAGTCATGTACATGTAAGTGTCAATGAAGCTAACCTATATCAGTAAGTCATGAAAATTATACCGACCTTCGAAGGAACCATACAAACTAGGGAAAACAGTAAATCATGTGCATGTGCATTGTAAATCAGGCTAGCCTGTCTTTTTTTTTTGAGGGAAAAAAATGATAATTCACGAAAATTACACTCGAGATGGTCAGTGACTTTATGATTACTTAGCTCCAGTGAGATGCTCTTAGTGCTCAGTCTTGGATTGAAGGAGTTGGTCTGTTTGAATCCCGTAGTCCTACTGCTAGGCTCGCTATCATGGATAATCCTCCATATGAACTGGGCCATGGTTACTTTGCCCGATTTATTCCTCATGACCAAGGCATCAACTTCAGATCTACCCAGGGTTTTCATAGGGGGTGGGTGATGATTTTGGGGATCCCTTTGGATTCTGAGTACATCTCTGATGCAATTAGTACTACTTTTGGAAGATTTCATCTTTGGCATCACAATGACCCTCGGATGGTGCACACTCTTGCATATGTTTCATGCCCATCGCCTGCTCAAGTTCCCAGAGATTTTTTCAGTTTCACTGTTGCAGCTGCTAAGCGCACTGCACGCACCAAAACAAGGCCGGTGGTTGAATCTGAAGTCAGGCGGAGTGCTCTCTTATGTGCTATCCGTGATGGTTTCAAGCAAGCATCTCCAACCAACCCTATCTCTCTGAAGAAACCGTCAGCTAAACCTCTGAAGAAACGCAAGATTCAGGACACGGTTGCCACATCGATCCCAGCTGTCTCTGCTCGAAGGATGCGGTGCCACCTCCCACTCCACTCCGTGTCATTCAGCGCGTTGGTGGGCGTTTCGGCGTCCCACCGGAGAAGCTAACCAAGGAGAAGCTTACAGCTCTGCCTTCAATTTCTTCTTCTGCAGTTACTAGTTCTGATGATATTTAAGCCACTGCAGATCTTGGTTTATGGTGCACCCATGCTGAAACCATTAATCTTATTACTATGTTTAGCTCTCTTATGAAACCCAAGGCAAGAATTTTTTGGTTTGAGAACTACTGGCCTGATTTGCCGGGTTTTTTGGACAGTGTTACTGGGGTTTGGAATAGGACAATTCGAAGGTGTTCTACTGTTGCTGTTTTATCAGAAAAATTTAAAGCTTTGAGATATGCTCGAAAATGCTGGCATACTAGTCTTTCCAGGTAAAAGCTTTAATTTCTGGTTGCAATAAAGTGATTCTATTCTTGGATGGCCTAGAAGGGCAACAACTGGAGGAAATTCTAAGGTTACTGAGACCAATATCAGTTCGTGAGACCAATTTCAAAAGAATTGTGAAGCTACAACTGGAGGAAATTCTAAGGCTACAATATATTTACTGGAAGCAACGTTGTACCATCAGAAACATCAAAATTGGGGAAGAGAAAGGGCAACCTGGTGCATGTAGCTCCCGCTTGCGCAGGGTCCAGGGAAGGGTCCGACCACTTTGGGTCTATAGTACGCAGCCTTTCCCTACATTTCTGTAAGAGGCTGTTTCCAGGACTTGAACCCATGACCTCATGGTCACAAGGCAGCAGCTTTACCACTGCGCCAAGGCTCTATGAAATTATTTCATGCAATGGCTGTGGAAAATTGTAGGATGACAATATTGTGTGTTGTATTGATCTGACCCTTATAGGGGTATATATAGAGTACATCATGAGGGAAGAGACTTGGAGTACAAGACTAAACACAATATGTTTAAACTAATTCTATCTTTATCTTTTCTTATCTCTAACTACATGTATGTATTCTAATATTCC
>NW_021208479.1:13222-19101 GCF_002162155.2 Triticum dicoccoides
GTGCGCCGGTCTCCTATTTGGGCTTGTTCGGCCGGCCTGAGCTGCTCCTCGCATGATGCCCGCATGTTGATGTAGAGCGGACGTGGTGATGGAGGGTTGTCGAGGCAGGGAGTCTGAACGTGAACGTAGCGTCCCGCTTGGAATTGCTGGTCCGGCGGGCGGATGGTCGATGCAGAGCCCGCGCGTTTGCGTCGTCTTCCCGGCCGTATCGGCATAGCGTCATGCATGGAGTTGCTTGAGTCGAAGTAGATTGATCTGCCGCGTCGTAGAGTTGCCGGCATCTGGTGCTTCGTGAACGCATCTGCTCGTGCTCTTTTGGAGCCGATCGTGTGCGTGAACCTGGCTAAAATCCATCAGGCCACATCCATCATGTGCATGGATTAACACATGGACGTGGGATGCTCTTGGCCTGCTGATGTTGGTGTGCACCGGGAGGAGACCTGCCTGTATCGGGTAGATCACCCGCGATCTCGCGTAGGAGTCGATGTCGTGGCGCAGCTCCACCGGGACGCCTGGGCCCTTCGACCTTCGTGCGCTGCTCCTCTGGATCGCCCTAGAGTTGCCGGCCGCCCGTGGTACGTGGCGCGTCAGTCGCTCACCCTTGCACACCTTCCGGTGCCGGATCTACTGAAGCTTGAAGACGGTGTTGGGCTGGAGGACGACTCTATCGGATCGCGCTTCTGCGATGCCAGCGCTGCTGCGATTGCGCCGGATGTTTGAGGATCAAAAGGATTATTTGGTGGCTAAAAAAATCTACTAGAGAAAATTTCGAAATTGATCTAATCTAAACTAGTAAATCAATCTTTTTGATTGATCGGATGCCGCGCCCCCGAGGAGAAGAGATTAATCTCCTCGGGGGCGGCGCGCTGCGAAAGTGGTGAGAAGTCCTAGGATCGACGTCATAAGACTAACCGCTCTAATGCCATGTGGAAAATTGTAGGATGACAATATTGTGTGTTGTATTGATCTGACCCTCATAGGGGTATATATAGAGTACATCATGAGGGAAGAGACTTGGAGTACAAGACTAAACACAATATGTTTAAACTAATTCTATCTTTATCTTTTCTTATCTCTAACTACACGTATGTATTCTAACAATGGCAACTGAAAGATTCAGAATAATACTATATCAAGTGTTTTATGTGCACATGGTCAGATGGTCACTAATCATTCAGCAATGGTAGGAATGTTCTTGCAAGATTTCAAATATAGGATGGGCTGCACAGATGGCATCTGCATGGGCTTTAACCTGGACACTTTAATCAAACGCGTTGATTGGCTGGAGGAATTGTCTAGGCCATTCTTAGATGAAGAGATTAATCTGGTTATTAAACAAATGCCATCTGACAGGGCCATGGGCCAGATGGCTTTAATGGGCTGATTTTTAAGAGGTGTTGGGTTGTAAATCAAAGATGACTATGAATTTAGTCAAGGATTTTTAGAATGGTGACCTGAATATTGAGTGTCTAAACACTTCTCTGATCACTCTAATTCCAAAGAAGCTGAGCCCTGAAATGCTAAACGACTACAGGCCAATATCTTTCACAAGCACTTGTCTGACGTTTCTGACAAAACTCTTGGTCAACCGCTTGCAGAAGGTCATCCTAACATGTATCCATCAACACCAGTATGGTTTTTTGAGAAGAAAAAAAAAACAATCCAGTATTGCATTGGGTGGTGTTTTGAATACATTTATCACTGCCAGGCCTCTAAAAGACCTATCATTCTTTTAAAGCTGGACTTCACAAAGGCCTTTGTTACAATTGAGCATGTTGCCATACTACAAATTCTTAAGCACAAGGGTTCTGATGCAAGATTGATTGGTTGGGTTCAGAGACTGCTCTCCTCTGATTCTTCATCGATGCTTTTAAATGGTGTCCCAGGTAGCCACTTCATGTGTAAACGTGGAGTTATACAGGGTGGCCCCTTGTCACCTCTGTCATTTGTGCTAGTTACAATTTTACTTTTATTTGCTTTTGCTTTTTTTCTTTTGCCTTTGCGACTTTTCAGTTGCAAGTTAGTTTTCAGAAACCCAAAAAATAGAATGAGCGTTGCTCTGCTCTTGCTATTTATCTAGCCCTTCGGAGTTTGTTTGCATTTTGTTTTCAGAGGACTTGATCAACGCTGGACAACGAGGAATGCAAGAGTAGGGACGAGAAGCGTGTAAATTCACAACCGTGAAGGTATGTCCTACGACCCCCATCTTTTGCAGTAGAAATACTTAGAGTAGATGTAGTAGTAGTATGTGTGATATGTGTGCAGATGGGAGTAAGTCTTGATAATTAAGACAAAGGTTTTGTTCTAGTATCTGAAATAATTTTGTAGTCTTTGTTCTGTTTAGTTTAGACAACCAAGACTTGTCATGGGACTGTTTTTTAAATGAAATGATACTAACCAAGAATAACTATGCACAAGAGAAAGTCTTTCAAGACTTGAGAGTTGAGAAAATTGTAGTAGAAGTGATGTTTGAATTGCTCAACCCCATGTTATTAATGTTAACAGACTTAATAGCACTTGTGGAATTAATTGTCTAGAGGGACTTTGTTGAAGGGTGAACGAGATTATGGAAAAATCTGTGTTGTATCTCTTACATGGTGTTTCAACTCTTTGCTGGTGTTATGGCCTTGCTACTATATGCACGTGTACGTGTGTAAATGTGGCTTCATCACCTTTCTTGATATTATGCTGAGGACTCCGCTGGCCAATGAACGATCCACCAAGAGCGCTAACTCAGATTTTGGCTATGGGTTTGTTATCGTATGTAGTGGCAACAGTACAAACGCATATTATTCTGCTTTCTCTTGAAATGGTGTGTATGTGGTAAATAAAGGGGACTGACCAAAAGAGCTCGAAAGAGACATATTTCAAAGGTCCATAGTTCCCAAACATTAAGCCACATTGCATGATCATTTAGTTGGCATAATCCCTTCACGTGACAGTCAAAGTTTCAGCAATCAATGATTGAAATAAAGTGTTTGAGAGCCTTGAGGGGGAAATGATTGTGAGTGTGCTTATGAGCATTAGATCATCATATTTTACTACATGCTTTTCACTCCCTAATTATATGGTGTCCTGGTAGAGCAATATTTTTCAGTTTGCCTAATTCACATCTAGATGTTTTCTAAGAATGTCACATCTAAGCTCTCACAAATACACAGCAACAAGGAACAAAAAAAAGCTGGAACAAAAAAAAGTAGACCACAAACATAGAGGACATCAGGTTAGATGTGACATAACTATGTCACATCTAGATGTGTCCTAGACAGACCTAATATTTTTACATTCATGTGGTGCTTGTGGAAAGCCAGGAATAATAAGCTCTTCCAGAGAAAAGATGTGTCTTCTTTCCAGTTTTTTTTTTTGCAGCACATGCTATCACAAATAGCTTTATCTTTGGAAGTAGGCGCAACTGAACAGGGAAGGTCAACCACTGAAAATCACAGGATGAGCCCTCAGGAAAAAGAAAAATTCAGACAGAGAACCACAATTGATAGCACCGTGCTCCCAGCTTCAGTCCAAATTTACACATACGTGGCTGGCATGAACTAAGAAACTCTGACACTATGGAAAGTGTAAGAAGAGGATTTGGTTATATTTTTTGCAGGTGCATCAGAGAGACCAAAAAATGGAAATTACAATCTCAGCGACTATTGGTAGAGGCACATGGAATCAATCTAGCGGGACATTGGCAAATACAGTAAGAAGCATTCCGACGAACTTCTGTAATACCACTGCATCAAAGACAGGTTCAGGTGTTCCATATTCGGATCCGGATTCGCTGATAATTGTGATGCTCACGTAGCAGCCAAGTTAGCAGAGTCTCAGGATTTATTTCCCCAACAACGTTCTAGGATTAGCTGCTGTAATGTTCAGCATAAAAAATGGCGCTGTCCCCTGATTCAGATCATTGCAGACATTACTCATCAGGGATACGTCATTACCCATGTAAACTGCAGATAAATGAATGAATGTTAGGCGCCTCGTACGCCTTTGTCTCGTTCAAAAAGAAAAAGGCTGTAATCAATCATAAAGTTGTAAACTGTGGTCAACTTGCTGTAAAAAAAACAGCAAATTCTATCTGTAATTTGCACAGTAGGTGATTTTTCAGGCAATTTATTGGTAGCAACGCCCAAAGAAGCCAAAGATGGACCGAAGAGTAGCAACCGAGGTCCATTTGCTGACAGAAGGGAAGGGAAAAAATTCTATAAGACCAGGTCTCACGGATTAGCAGGTGAGACTCATCCTGATGAATGACACGTGACATTCATAAATATGGAGCACAGATACATACATTGTTCGAGGAAAGTAAAGCAGTCAGTTCGTTTGACAGAGAAATTAGACTGACCGATACAAATATGGATTTTTACAATATACTCCCTCTGTAAACTAATATAAGAGCGTTTAGATTACTAAAATAGTGATCTAAACACTCTTATATTAGTTTACGGAGGGAGTATGATTTACTGGCAAACTAAATTACTGTAACCGGCGACCCGCGTGAGCTTTGTGGCATCAAGTAGTAGCTGGACCGGCGTTCGATCAGCTGCAGGTCGGCGGTGAGCTCGACGGCCTTGAAGGAGGCGACGCTGCATGGATTCTCCTCGTTGGTCTGATTCGTCACCGAAACGCAAAACCTGCCGCCCCCAAAGTAGGTTACCTGGGGGAGGAAGGAGCACCTTTTATATCCGGCGGCCCACCCGATGGTGGGCAATGCCTCAGGCCAGGACCTGAGGACCGTCGGCGGCCTGGCGTCCATGTCGACGGCGCAGAATTGGTGATCCCTCATAGAACGGATGCCGAAGAGCAGCCGCCGGCCGCTGCCCAGAAAATCAGGCACCAGGACGGCCCGGCCCAGGACGGGCAGCATCCAGGCGCCCTCCTTGCGCCAACGCTGGCGCGCCGTGTCGAAGGAATAGGTACCCTGGAGGCGCAGCGAGATCCAGACGCGCGCGCCCGCGACGAAGTAGGCCCGGACGTCCTCCCTCTGGCCACGAGGGAGGCCGGGCGGGTCAGGAACGGCGCTCCAGGCCCAACGGCCGCCGCCGCCGCCGCCGGGGAGGAGCTGCTGCTGCAGAACCTCGAACCAGGCCCCCCCCTTGGGGACGTCCAGGCGCGAGTAGGCGGACATGGCAAAGAACGTGTGGTCGCCGACCGGGACAAGGAACAGGTAGTTCTTGACGGAGCGCATCTCCGGCCCGGGCGAGACGCCGCCGGCGGCGGCATCATAGATCAGGGTCCGGCCGCAACCGGCGTAGTTAGCGGCGACGATGACGTCACCAGAGGCCGAGGCGGCGAACGTCATGCGCTCAAAGTTATCGACTTGCTTCAAGCACGCGACGGCCTCGGGCTGGGCATGCGGTTCCTCTTCCTCCGGCGGCTCCGGCTGGGAGGGGGAACAGGAGAAGAGATGCTTCAGATTGATTTTGAAGACGAGGTTGCCTACCTCGCTGGGGTCTTGCGCCACCACAAAAACTCGAGTGCGGTGGCGCAGCTGCCCGGCAGAAATCGACCGGCCGATCGACATACAAAGGTATGAAATTTTGTATACTTTGGATCGAGGAACCAACACTCTGCCCCCCAATCCTTCCTGATGTAATATGGCGCGAATCCCCCCGCCGTGGAGTAATATATGGCGGGAGTCCGCTCTGCCCTTGAGTAATATGGGGCTATATGGCGGTAGTACGTCCTCTCCATTTTGGAATCGGAGTTGTCTTGTCAGAAAAGAAAAAAACGATGGGGAGGGTGGAGGGTTCCCAACTCCCAATCCACCGCCGCCGGAGCCCGGAGGAGACCACCTCTCCCATGGCCCATCGGCTTGGTTTGTCCGCCAAAAAAAAGCACGATCCCCTAAAAGAAACACGAAGACATTTTAAACA
>NW_021208479.1:19419-50818 GCF_002162155.2 Triticum dicoccoides
AAATTACGTGATCATTTTTCTAACAATGTTGAACACTTTAATTTTGAATTGTTATTTTCCTATCCTTTTTTGTTTTCACTTTTGTTCCTATTCTTTTAATTGTTCATGGCTAAATATGTGAATACTTTGCGAGGAAGATGACCACTTTTTAGGACCGGGCGCTTTTTAAAATATGTGAACGCTTTTCTAAAATTACATGAACATTTTTGGAAATGCATGTTGAATAAAAATTTGAAATACAAGAACATATTTGCCGTCAACGTGCTAGAGCACTCGCGGCCTCGGAGTGATTCCTCATTGTCTTGTTGCCCGACCTTGACCAGATCCACCCTCATTAACCACATCTACGCACTACTTGGCCTTCTAAGGCGTGTTTGGTTGGTCCATATACACTTTCTGGTCCGCATAGGATGAACTTTAAAACACCTCACAGCCAGGCCCACTAGGAACCTTCGAATCAGCAGTTTGTAACGAGTCAGGATCGGCCGAAGAAGGGGAGAGGAACGCGACGCTAAGCTCGTGCGACCACGGAGATGGCATGAGCTCGCGCGCGTCTCCGAAAAATCGGCTTGAGGATTTTGGGTTACCTCCCGCCGATTCGGTCGCCCTATATAGCCCTCTTCGCCTCACCGCTGAAGCTCCCGCCACCCTTCTCCCCCTTTCAATCTTTCCCTCCGACGCGCATCGACACCGACGAGCAGGTAAACGACGCTCCTTCTCCGATGGTCCACAGCGGCGGCGACTCATGTCCTCGTCTTCTCCGACATGTTCTATGTCTCCCTCGAGCTGTAGTGATGGCCTCTGTGAGTTCAATCGCCCCCTTCTTTGTACTCATTGTAGCTAGATCTGAGAGCATGTGGTAGGATTTGATGTTCAAGCATGTGGTAGGGTTTGATCTGTGAGCATCTTGTAGCATTGTACACTACCGATCTATGGGCTTGTGATGTTGTCGTAGTTATTGGTGGTGGATATATAGCATGCTAGGGTTGTATCCTAGTGTTGAACACAATGGATTGGTAGCTAGTTGTGATGGATTAGTCGAAGTCTAATGCTTGCTGACCTATGCTGCTCATATCGTGTTGTGTTGAGCTAGATGGTCTGGTAGTGCGTGTTATGCTTATTGTCAATGTGTGCTACAATTGTAGGACATGACCATGCAAACACAAGATCTTGGTCAAGCCATTGTCCTGCCCGAGAGTCAGTTCCCTCCGTCCTATATCGAGGACTCCCGGCCCCCTATCGAGGACCAGATGCCTCCTGAGTGAGATGTGTTTAAGGGTTCAGGCATGGGTCCTCCTTTTGTGCCTACAACATTTGTGCCCGACGTGCCAAATGTTGTTGTTGCTGCTACTGCACAAACAACGACCGCAAAAGCAAAGAAGGATGGTAGGGGGAACAACATGAAGTGGCATCAGTTCATATCCACGTTCGTACTTAACAAGATGTGTGAGCTAGTATCTAGTGGGGTTAGGACTGGTGTCGGTGTCAAAACCGGCGGATCTCGGGTAGGGGGTCCCGATCTGTGCGTCTTAGGCTGATGGTAACAGGAAGCAAGGGACACAATGTTTACCCAGGTTCGGGCCCTCTCGATGGAGGTAAAACCCTACTACCTGCTTGATTAATATTGAAGATATGTGTAATACAAGAGTAGATCTACCACGAGATCGTAGAGGCTAATCCCTAAGAGCTAGCCTATGATGGTATGATTGTAATTGTGATCGGCCTTCTAAGGACCATCCTCTCCGGTTTATATAGACACCGGAGAGCTAGGGTTTACATGGAGTCGGTTACAGCGAAGGAAATATAATATCCGGATCGCCAAGCATGTCTTCCACGCAAAGGAGAGTCACATCCGGAAACGAGCCGAAGTCTTGAGTCTTGTATCTTGACGCTTCTATAGTCCGGACAATGTATATAGTCCGGCTGTCCGGATACCCCTTATCCAGGACTCCCTCAGTAGCCCCTGAACCAGGCTTCAATGACGACGAGTCCGGCGCGCAGTCTTGTCTTCGGCATTGCAAGGCGGGTTCCTTCTCCGAATACTCCAATGTATCCATTATGACAAACAGTGTCCGACATCTCATCAATGTGGTACTCCTCGGCTTTAGTGATTCAATAATGACCATTTCCACATGTCGAGCGAATGCGAGGAGTCGAGGCATTTTCACATTTGCCACCCTCGGTCCTTCGGGTGAGTCGTCTATTTGAAGAGACGGGGATTCCTAGATCCAAACCTCACTCTCCCTCCTCGAGCAAGCATCCAACAGAGCACCCAGAAAAAGCCATTCCAACATGGCCGGTCGTCGCAGCTCTTCTGCTCACTCCCCTTGCCCCAAGCCGGGGGACTGGGGAGAGTGTTCAGTTTCCCATAGCCGTTTGGTAAAGTTACAAACCCAAGGGCTCCTCCCGCTGCGTTCATGGTCCCTGTCCGAGCTGGAGTGGCCACCTATAACGGCGGAGAACAAGCGGAGAGATTTCCCAAACCGTCTCCAGAGGAGCGAATATGCTTAATTCCGCATCTATTAAGGGGCGTCAGGTTTCCTATTCATCCATTCCTTCGTGGGCTTCTGGAGTTCTACGGCCTCCAGTTGCACAACTTTACCCCAGCCTCCATACTACATATAGCTGGGTATGTCGCCCTTTTGAGATATTTCTAGGCTGCGAGGCTCACTTCGGATTGTGCAAGAAGTTCTTCTGCCTTGTCCCCCGCAACCAGGGAGAATCCCTATGTCAAGTGGGCGGGGCCGAGGTATGGCGTATCGCGGAGACCGGATACCTATCCGACACTCCCAAGAAGGCACCAGATAACTGGGCCTCAGAGTGGTTTTATATTGACGACGCTCCCCTTCCGGATCCAGTCCGGACAGGACTCCCCAAGTTCAGTAACACCCCGCCAAGGGCACATCTAAGCTGGCGCTCCTGAGGCCCTCAAGAAGAGGATTCCAGGGAAGTACATTTCCTGATGAGCAGGATAAAGTTACTGGCCAAATCCGGACTAACAATAGTCGAGGTTATGGCAATATGCATAATGCGGGGAGTGCAACCGCTTCAATATCGGAGCAATCCCATGTGGCACTACAACGGGACAGACGATGCCACCCGCTGTGGCCGTAAGGGTCCGGACTCCCCCACCGCTCTAGCAAGGATACTCTCCGACCTGTACAAGGGAGAAGAGGAAGACTTCCTCCATATCAAACCGCGGGACGGATTCTCCATCTACAGTCCCCCAAACTGGGTAAGTCGTCATTTATTTTCTCGCTTCACTTATTGTGGCGTTCTTTGCTAAAGTTACCTGCATCGACATTCCCGAGCAGGAACTGAGGAGGGCCATAGAAGGAATCTCTAGCCCTTCCCCACAGCCAGAGGACCCCGAAAGGGCCCTGGATCCAGGACTCGAAGAAGACCCGGACGCGGCCGTGGATCTTGTCGGCGGGACATTTTATCGGGCGAGCCGTGACGGCGCCTCGGTGGCTATTACTGCCAATTATCCCGGACTACTACCCTCGTCATGTGTAAGCCAAGCCGAAGACTCGATCCTCCGAGGAGGATTCTTTCCTGATGTCATGCCTTATCCCTGAAGCGTCATATTTTTGCAGAAGCGACGTCCGAAGCACAGAGCCGAGCCCCTAGGGACCCGTCAGCCATAGGCGTCCGGATTGGGTAGGCTCAAGAGGAAAGCGGTTAGGGCCGACACGCCTCTACAGAGGTAAGGAAGCAACCTGTAATGTAATTATTGTTATTTGAAGTATAACAGTGCCCTTTTACATCTTGGTAGGAAGAGGAGTATCCGGACTGTATTCGGAGATCCTGCCAACCACGCCTCCACTAATCGGGCTCCAGAACCAACTTCGAGAGAGGAGGCGGGCGTAGGGCTAATGCCGCATAGTCCTCCGACAGAGGACGCAAATATGCTCTCTGCCACAAATTCGGAAGTAGAGAGCGCCATGCATCACCGGCGTCGACGGGCCGTGCTTCGCGGCAACATCTTTTCCAAAGAGGCATTTAATGCTTTCAATTCGGGAGACGCATACATCCGAGCTGCACAAAGCGGACTTGCCCGGGCGACAGTCCAGTATACCAAAGATATACGGGTAAGAAAGTTTGATGAGTATGTATAGTAGTAGCCCCTGAGACTTGAAACAGTTGAAACAACAGTTTTAAGTATCAATTTATGCGCAGGTTCTTGTAGATAAGAATGAGCAATTGTCTCGGGATCTAGAGGAGTGCAAGACTCAACTCAGGGCCATGGTTGCCAAGCTAGAGGAATCCCAGAGGGCCTCATCCGTTAACGTTTATCTTGAGTGTACGAAAGCGAACCGGTTAGCAACTGGCTGGTATGACGAAATTAACAAAAAATTCTGCAGATAACCCCAGAGTAAATCCGGAGGGCGGGAGGGATGACGAGTTGCATCTCCAGAGGCAACTAAAGGCCGGTGAGCGTATTCTTTCGCAAGTTAAGCATGATAAGAATACGCTCCAAGATGCCAATGTTCGGCTGGACGTAGAATTGAAGGACGTCCGCTCGCAGCTGGCAGACTCCGTGAAGGAGAACAGAAGGCTTCGCCACGGCATATATCATAAGTGCCTGAACGAACTGTAGCATAATTTGGCGAGGAAGCATATTGAAAAAGTTGTGTTTGTAGGAATGCTAACGGATCGCCCGGAGGAGGAGATGCCCGCGTCTGCAGGTGATTTACTGCATGACCTCTCACAACTGCACGAGCTAGCTCGGCAGGTGATGCAGGGCATTGCGCAGTCGCTGTGGCCATCAAGCTCCCTGCCAAATGGCATGGGGGGGGGGGGCTTCTGGACATGCTTCAAGGAGCACGGTGGCGCTTTCGTTTGTGGAAGATATCAGCCTGCCGGCAAGGTGCAAGAGAAGCATGGGCTATGGTAAAGACGCGCTACACCAAGCTGGACCAGAACCATATGGCCGAAGTCGGACCGGCCGGGCCAGATGGGCAAGAAATTCCCATTAGTCTGGTATATGACCAGGTGGCGTTAGCCGCAAAGTATTCTCAACAGGATTGTAAGCTAGATAGCCTGTTGGATGGTATAGAGGATGAATATAGTCCGTCCAAGTGACTGTGTTATTTACTGGGCATAAGTAGCCCCTAGCCGGATTAAAATCATTTGTCATGGCGAACCTTTTCGCTTCAGCCCCCGGATCCGACAGTCCGGGGTGTGTCCGAATACCCGCTCGGTTATACAAAACCGGAGTATGCGTGGAAACCAGGCGTAGGGGTCATAAGTGCTTGAACTGACAAGTACCCAACTAGTTATGTTATATTACATGGATAGTAAGAAACATCTTCCAAGAAGAATAGTTCCGTTAAGGGTTCCTTTCCCTGGGTAAGCATGTGTCAAGGCACATGTCCGGACTGCGAACCAAAGCGCAGAATACAAAACTTTTGGGGATTAATGTTATAATAAACGAGGACATCTTTTGTTCACCGACCGAATATTCTCTTAAGGAAACCAGCTTTTGGCTTCACCCAGTCTGAGGTACACATCCGGCTCAACCGGCAATAACAATCATAGAGGTGCTCCCCTTATGCCCTAGCCGAATTAACGGGAACGTAGGGCATAAACACAGGAGCCAGGCAACCCAGCTTGGCCACGTCTTAAGTCATATCGATGCATATAATGGTGAATAAAAGGCACACATGGAAAATACATGTATGATGGGCAAAAAGCCCTTTAAAGTAAGTTATGTTTAGCTTTCGTATAGGAAGCCCCCAGGTATTGTTTGCACACATAGTGCGGCCGGAATAATCCGGGAATCCGCACTATATTAATTACTTTGTGTGAAGGGAAAAAGATTCGAGAAAGGAAAAGGGAGGGAGAAAAATTGAAAAAGGAGGGTTAAGGAGACGACACTGAGTTCGGCGCTAGGCGTAGAATCTCCGGAGTCTGGCCGCGTTCCATGGGTTCGGCTCGAGTCTGTTATCAGACGCATTACGTAAGCGGTACACTCCTCCGGTGAGAACTTTGTCGATGATGAAGGGGCCTTCCCACTTGGGTTTGAGCTTGTCCTTCTTCTTCTCTGGTAAGCGTAGAACGAGTTCGCCAATATTATAAGTTTTGGCCCGCACTTCTCTGCTTTGGTATCATTGAGCCTGTTGCTGATAAAATGCGGAACGGGCCTTCGCGATGTCGCGCTCCTCCTCCAGGGCGTCCAAGTTATCATGCCGATCTAGCTCGGCTTCCTTCTCTTCGTACATGCGTACGCGTGGCGAATCATGTATTATGTCGCAGGGTAGTACTGCTTCCGCACCGTGCACCATAAAGAATGGTGTATATCCGGTGGTGCGATTCGGCGTGGTCCGCAACCCCCAGAGTACAGAGTCAAGCTCCTCGACCCAATGAGTATCCGACTCTGTCAAGGATCGCACTAGTCTGGGTTTGATGCCACTCATGATGAGACCATTTGCCCATTCGACCTGACCATTTGTTTGAGGATGGTAAACAGAAGCATAGTCGAGCTTAATGCCCATTTTGCCGCATCAAGCTTTCACCTCATCGACCGTGAAATTTGAGCCATTATCAGTGATGATGCTGTGGGGGACACCGTATCGGTGTACGACCCCAGATATAAAGTCTATGACTAGTCCGGATTCGGCCGTTTTCACTAGTTTGGCTTCTATCCATTTGGTGAACTTGTCAACCATGTTCAATAAGTATTTTTTCTTGTGGCTTCCCCCTTTAAGGGGTCCAATCATATCCAGCCCCCAGCCACGAAGGGCCAAGTTATGGGGATTGTTTGGAGAGCGATAGGGGGCATATGACTCTGATTGGCAAAGAGCTGGCAACCGACGCAGTGTTGGACAAGGTCATGTGCGTCTTCTCGGGCCTTCGGCCAATAAAAACCTGTACGGAAGGCCTTGCTGACTAGTGCTCGAGCCGCAGCGTGGTGCCCACCCAGTCCGGCATGGATTTCAGCCAGGAGCTGCCGCCCTTCCTCTTCGGAGATGCACCTTTGGAGCACTCCAGTCGCACTTTTCCTATAGAGTTCCCCTTCATGGACTTTGTAAGCTTTAGAATGCCGAACGATACAGCGTGCTTCATTTTGGTCTTCGAGGAGCTCCTGCCTATTTAGGTAGGCCAAGAAAGGCTCAGTCCACGGGGCAATAACATCCATTATTTCGTGGGCTGACAATGTTATTTCGGTGGTGGAGCCTCCGATTATGTCTGATAGTTCGGGATCTGGGGATGTATTCGGATCCGTGCTGGTAGTGCCGGACTCCCCTTCCCATACCACGGATGGCTTGAACAGCCTTTCCAGGAATATGTTAGGCGGGATGGGGTCGCGTTTAGCGCCGATGCGAGCAAGGACGTCTGCCGCTTGATTGTTTTCTCAAGCCACATGGTGGAATTCGAGCCCCTCGAACCGAGCTGACATTTTAAGGACGGCATTACGATAGACCGCCATTTTCGGATCCTTGGCATCAAAGTCTCCATTTATTTGTGATATTGCGAGGTTTGAATCCCTGCGCACTTCTAGGCGTTGAATGCACATAGAGACTGACATCCAAAGACCGTGCAATAGAGCCTCATATTCGGCTGCATTGTTGGAGTCTGTGTATAATATTTGGAGGACGTATTGCACCGTGTCTCCGGTGGGAGAGGTCAGGACTACGCCTGCTCCCAATTCTGCCAGCATTTTAGAGCCGTCAAAGTGCATGATCCAGTTAGAGTACGCGCCGTACTCTTTAGGGAGTACGGCTTCCGTCCATTCGGCGACAAAGTTGGCTAATACTTGTGACTTGATGGCCCGCCGAGGCTTGTATGTTATGTCGAATGGAAGGAGCTCGATGGCCCACTTAGCAATCCGGCTTGTGTCATCGCGGTTGTTTATTATATCATTTAGTGGTACCTCAGAGGCCACCGTAATCGAACACTCTTGAAAGTAGTGTCGCAACTTTTGGGATGACATGGAGACCGCGTATGCTATTTTTTGATAGTGTGGGTATCGGGATTTGCATGGGGTGAGGACCGTGGATACATAATAGACCGGCTTTTGCAGCGGGAATTTGTATCCGTCCACCTCTCGTTCGACGATGAAGACTGCGCTTACAACTTGATGTATTGCAGCTATGTATAGAAGCATGGGTTCGCCGATAGTTGGCGCTGTTAGGACTGGATTACTGGCCAATAAGGTCTTAATTTCATCAAGTCCGGCCGCGGCTGCATCTGTCCACACAAAGTGTTCGGTGCGCCGAAGAAGGCGGTAAAGAGGCAATGCCTTTTCTCCTAACCTCGAGATAAAGTGGCTCAAAGCAGATACGCATCCAGCTAATTTCTGGATGTGTTTGAGGTCTGTTGGTATAGCCAACTGCGACAAAGCTCGGATTTTTGCCGGATTAGCTTCAATTCCTCTATTGGAAACAATGAAGCCCAGCAGTTTTCCAGAGGGGACGCTGAAAACGCATTTCTCCGGATTCAGCTTGATGTCGTATGTTCGTAAGTTGTCGAACGTAAGCCTCAAGTCATCTATTAAGGTTTCGACGTGTCTTGTTTCTACAACTACGTCGTCCACGTATGCCTCCACTGTTTTACCGATTTTCTTTTCCAGGCATGTTTGAATCATGCGTTGGTATGTTGCGCCGGCATTCTTAAGCCCGAAAGGCATAGTGTTGAAGCAAAAAGGGCCATATGGCGTTATGAAAGTTGTTGCAGCTTGGTCAGACTCTGCCATCTTTATTTGATGGTATCCAGAGTATGCGTCGAGGAAACACAGCGAGTCGTGTCCGCCTGTGGCATCAATGATTTGATCGATGCGAGGGAGGGGAAAGGGATCCTTGGGGCAAGCCTTGTTGAGGTCTTTAAAATCGACGCATAGGCGCCAAGACTTGTCCTTCTTTGGTACCATCACCAAGTTCGCCAGCCAATCCGGATGGTTAATATCTCTGATAAATCCAGCCTCGAGTAGCTTGGCTAGCTCCTCCCCCATCACTTGCCGTTTAGGCTCTGAAAATCGCCTTAGGGTCTGTTTAACGGGTTTGTATCCCTTCAGTATGTTAAGGCTGTGATCGGCCAATTCGCGCGGGATGCCCGGCATGTCCGATGGGTGCCAGGCGAAAATATCCCAATTTTCGCGCAAGAAGTCTCGCAGCGCGGCATCCATAGCGGGGTTCAACTGTGTCCCGATGGAAGCTGTCTTCGTGGGGTCCGTTGGGTGGACTTGGAACTTGACTATCTCGTCTGCGGGTTTAAACGACGTGGACTTGGGTCATTTGTCGAGTATCACGTCGTCCCTGTCCACGGTGGCACGCAACGTTGTTAATTCTTCTTCTGCTAAGGCTTCGGATAATGCTTCCAAGGCCAGTGCTACGGTTTTGTTTTCAGCGCGGAGTGCAACGTCCGGATCACTAGCTAGAGTGATGATTCCATTGGGTCCAGGCATTTTAAGCTTCATATACCCGTAATGGGGTATGGCTTGAAAGCTTGCAAACGCGTCCCGCCCTAGAAGGGTGTGGTATCTGCTGTTAAAAGGAGCCACTTGGAAGGTGATTTCTTCGGACCTGTAATTCTCTGGGGTGCCAAATACCACATCGAGTGTGATTTTTCCCGCACACCATGCCTCCCGACTAGGGATAATTCCCCTGAAGGTTGTGCCGCTTTGCTCAATGCGGCTTTTGTCAATTTCCATCTTCTTGAGTGTTTCTTCGTATATTAGGTTCAATCCGCTTCCGCCGTCCATGAGTACTTTAGTGAGCCGAAAGCCGTCCACTATTGGGCTGAGGACCAGAGCAGCCGGCGCCCGGACGGACTGGAACTGGAGTTCGTCACTGGCATTGAAAGTTATAGCAGTGTCGTTCCACGGATTTATTTTTGCCACATGGCAGATTTCCACGGAGCTTCGATGAGCTCGTTTGCGCCTATTGTTTGAGGCGAAGGTCTCGAAGATTGTTAGTACCGTATTGTGTTCCTTGGCGGGATGTGGTTCTGCTTTATGGCTCTCGAGGAGATCCTCGCCACTCTTAGCTACCTGCCAGAGTATCCAACATGCTCTAAGGCTATGGGTTGGCGTTGCGTACAGCGTGCCGTGAAGCTTACATGGCCCATTGAGCCACCCTTCCAATACGGTTCCACGCCCTGGGGCGGGCTTTGGTTTCTTGGGAATTGAGTCGGTCGACTTACGAGAGTTCGGCCGTTTAGTTCGGACAAAGGTTCTGGTGAGGGCCGTACTATCCCAAAATTCTGTTTGGGTCTTCCAGGCGCTTTCCATCGCACAATACTTCTGTACTATGGTTGCCAAGTCCGTAAAGTGTACTATGTCACGACGACTTATAGCATTAAGGAGTCCTTTGTACGTGCAGTTTCTGCAGAAAAGAGAGACTACGTCCTCCTTGTGGCAGTCCTTAACCTTGTTAAGAGCAAGGAGGAATCTGGCCCAGTAACGGTGTACCGTCTCCTGGGGCTCCTGCCTGATACGGGAGAGGCGGTTTAAGTCCGAGCGAGCGTCGTTGACTGAATCCGGATTCTGATCCGATCTAACGCCCGGGGGCACGGGAAGTTCCGAGACTGGCAGTTCGGGATCTGGAGTATTACCTGATCCCTTCGGCCCAACGCCCGATTCTAAGTTCGGGACCTGGGTCATGTCTTCCTTTGGGTGGGTGTTCGGCTCACTGAGTTCGGTGATCCGGACATAATTCGTCCTCAAAATTGAGGGGTAACCCACGTGTGGTTCCTCCACTACCGCTATCTCGTGGGTGGCCGGTGGGAATCTAATGTCCCTCTGGTCGGGTTTAAGCCCAATCCAGTCGTAATCCGTAGCGACTCCCAAAGCGGCAATGCGATCCAAGAGCTCGTTAAGGGAGGAGAGCTCTGTCGGATCCATCTGTTCGGCAAGCGCCGAATTGATGCGAAGGTTATGCGTGATGACCCGAGAGGCCATCATTGGCGCAACAGCCGATGGGGCAGCCATAATGAAGCCGCCAAGCCGGAGAGTCTGGCCAACAGCCAGCGCTCCCGCCGAGGTGATGTCGTCCTTGACAACGAGACGAGCCATCGAGCCTTGCAGCGACGACACACATGAACTCTCAATGAGAGCACCAATGTCGGTGTCAAAACCGGCGGATCTCGGGTAGGGGGTCCCGATCTGTGCGTCTTAGGCTGATGGTAACAAGAAGCAAGGGACACAATGTTTACCCAGGTTCGGGCCCTCTCGATGGAGGTAAAACCCTACTACCTGCTTGATTAATATTGAAGATATGTGTAGTACAAGAGTAGATCTACCACAAGATCGTAGAGGCTAAACCCTAAGAGCTAGCCTATGATGGTATGATTGTAATTGTGATCGGCCTTCTAAGGACCATCCTCTCCGGTTTATATAGACACCGGAGAGCTAGGGTTTACATGGAGTTGGTTACGAGGAAGGAAATATAATATCCGGATCGCCAAGCTTGTCTTCCACGCAAAGGAGAGTCCCATCCGGACACGAGCCGAAGTCTTGAGTCTTGTATCTTGACGCTTCTATAGTCCGGACGATGTATATAGTCCGGCTGTCCGGATACCCCTTATCCAGGACTCCCTCAACTGGCAAGGGCTTCAAGGAGGTGCACTTGAACACCATTACGAACATGTGTTCGAGTTTTGTGGCCACGAGGTGGACTCCACCCAGGTCTACAACCACCTTAGGAAGTGGAGAGCTAGGTGGATCCAAGTCTCCAAACTCAGAGACCTTAGCAGTACCTCATGGGATCAGACTACTTGCTCGGTCACTCTAGAGGCAGAGCACTACTCCGGTCACGTCGCGGTTAGCTCACACCCCCTTGTTTTACCTTGTCAACCATTGTCTTCTTGCAACTTAAAAAGTTGTGTTTCTTTCTTAGGACCACCCCAAAGACGCGGAGTTCCTCAACACACCCATCCAGAACTACAACTAGATGCAGCACATCTTCTCCTTTGGGATGGCAACCGGCAAGCATGCCATGGGCTCCAGTGAGCCTCTCGGTTCCCTCATGCCTGAGTTACCAGACACCTGGGAGTCAGAGACCGTCCTTGATGGTCCTGACAAGGCCTTTGAGCACGTCCATGTTCTTGATAGGAAGAGGAAGAGGGATAACTTGATGGAGGAGGAGATCAGTGTCTTCACTAGCATGACTACGGCCGTCAAGGAGGTGGCAACCGCCATAAGAAAGAGCAAGTCCATCGACGTCCACCCCGACATGAACACCACCGTCATGGACCAAGGTGGCTTCAGACAAGAGGCTTTGATGGCTACTCTGAGCCACATGATGGACAACAAGGCCCAGTGTGTTGGGTTTGTTGCCATGTTAAATGCTCACGGAGTGCTCTGGCTCAGGAGCTGGCTGGGGAAGCACTACTACTAGTGATGTATCTGGTGCTGGTTACCGTGTCCATGATCCTCAACGGCGATGGCGATGACGACGTATATTTTGTGTATCTATGGCTTGAAAACTATTTGATGGTTTGTATATTTTGGTGAGGTGGTATATACTAACCCCTCATGCGAATGGAAAACTTGCGGTGGTAGGATTACACCCTATTTTGGATGTGATGGTAGGATGACGCCATCGTAGTGCTAGGTTGAACTTGCTATGTCGTATGATCATGCATACTTACTATTGATCTTTTGCTCCATTGCTTGCTGCTTGTGTGCTTCACTGATTGTTGCTTGGACTGTTGCTCTTCTGCAGTGTTAGGACAAGTGGTATGTGTGGTGTTCCGTAGGAGGGTTCCAGGGGTTTACAGTTCGTGGGAAGTATGCAATGCACAAGTCTCAGGTTTTAAGAACAGCTGTCACAGAGGGTTGAAGACTAGGCAGGCAGCAGAAGATGCTTACTCCAAGGTCGTGCTCAAGCAGGCATGCAATAGTGTTGAAGTTGGCAAGATGGGTCGTCAGTTTGGGCTAAAGAACTTCATCATCATCGTCCAGTTCGTTGCCATTGCAGTGATGTGGCGTCGGTATGCGATCCTATGTAAGGTGTAGCGAGTAAGCTCACAACGTAGGGTACAAGGTTAGCACACCTTGCTGCCTATGTGCAACTAAACACCGTCTAGTTGCATGAGCGGAGACAATGCTAGACAACAAACACCATGCCAAAACCGATCCCCTAATGCAGGCAGCCTCGGTGCGGGCAACCAAACGAGATGCAGATGTTGGTTTTTCCCTGGTTTCCCTCAACCAGGCCCAACTCAGCAACGCATGCACTGCAAACAAAATTGATACGACCAACCAAACACGCCCCTACCAGTTCGGTCAAACATCTCCAGGGTAACGTCCACATGACCAATTTTTGTTTATGTACTAACTAGCAAAAAGGCCCATGCGTTGCAACGGGTACAAAATAAATAAATGATTTGAAACCCAATAGTATACCACTAAAATATTCATATCACTCAGCATTTTTAAAAAGAAATCCATTCTCAGATAGAAAATATTTTTTTGTACTAAATCTATAATTTACCGCAGGCATCTTCAGCCTCTTTTCTCCTCTCTGCAATCTTTGTTCTCCGGTACGGCAAAGCTCCTGCCGCTGATGACATGTTGCTCCTAAGCTCGTCGAGATGGTTCTAATTTCTTGCTTTTAATAGCCTCGGACCTAGAGAGGGGAAGGACCCAATGCTTGGTTTCTAAGACCTGTAATCCATCATCATCAGCACACACGACAGAATTGTGACCATCGGTCGACCAGCACTTTGCCGGCCCTTCTCGCAGATGTAGTTGCAAGTCATAAGTACAAGAAAGGCAGAACATGTCATTAGCGGGTAGAGAGGGAATTGTTGAGATCAACCAAACAGTCTATAAATAAATGTACGGTTCGATCACAAATGGGTTGCTAGTATATGCATGTCAATTGAGATGAATCAACCTGATGAAAACAAAACATTCTCAACTCGGGAGAATCCATAAATACGATGGGAATGTATCCATGTTGTCTCAAAATGAAGAAGGTTTGTTCTCTTTATTCTTATGTACTATCATTTTCCACCATTAATCTTCCCTTGTGCAAAAATTCCTTTAGAATGTTATTATGCTTCTTTAAACATTTTTATATCAATCGACTTGAATAATCTTGACAACACTTGCTGCAACACCTACAGTTATGAACTCATACTCAGAGTCAGAGGTTTATATCTTACTGTTATTTGTTACAATATCAAGCCATGAGTGAAAAAGAAAGGAGTACATGGTATTGAAGCATACCATCCATTCATCTATGTGCTTAGGCTAAAATTACGTCTCTAGAATTATGTCAGCCTCTATCTCTACTACTATAGTACACATTTGTTTGAATATTTGAATCAACCTCCATCTCACCTGTCTTCCCCGCCGCTTGCAGAATAAATTTATTTGTAGTCGTTGATTCTGTTGGATCGAACGGCTCAGGTCACGTGGATTCGCCAGTCACAATGCTCCCGCCAACCTAAAATCCAGTCGCTCTTCTAGAAAACTCCACATACCACGCCCACGGCCGCCTTCGGCAAATAGATTGCCAGCCAACCTCCCTTTGACTGGATGGATGGATGCGAGGAGAAACCGATTGATGAGCCCCATCGCGGTGGAGCCGTGGAGGAATGGAGCGTGGTACATGCCGGCGTCTGCTGCGCGGGGCCGTGGCTGCTGGATGCGAGCGCCGTCGTGCCTGCCGAGGAAGACTAGACGAGGCGAGCACAAGTGTCGAACGGCGAGGTCGTGTGCTTCACCGGCCCCACGAAGGGGAGCGGCGGCGCGCTGGCGCTCTGCTCGACACTCAGGCAGAGGCAGAGCTAGCGAATTGTGGGCTTGTGGCCTGGGCCTGGCGTTATCGTTTTTTTATAACATGATATTAGAGTGTTTAAGAACTGGATGGAGTGGCTACAGCTGGCCCGATGGTAAGCTTCCTGGCCCATATGGCCGAGTGTCATGCAAAAAAACGCATTCAGACTCACCTAAAAAAATCGCATTCAGACCAGGTGGGATGGGCGAGCGAGACCACTGTTTGCCATGATTTTTCACGAGTTCCATTATGCACATGTAAAAAAGATGCACTCCCTCCGTTCCTAAATATAAGTCTTTTTAGACATTTCAAATGGATTATAACATACGAATGTATGTAGTCGCTTGTTGGAATATCTAGAAAGACTTATATTTGGAAACGGAGGAAGTACCATGCATGTACAATATGAACATATATACCATTTTCTGGTAATTATTTTTGGATGTATAACCCTTCAATAATTCTAGCCCAGCCCCTGTGTGCATTCCATCTACGTACAAGTGATGTATAATGCATGGAGATGATCATTTTCTAAACAAAATATGATCCCATGACGTATTGACTGCAAGTTTGTAAAGTACTAACTACAATTTCTTGACATATTTTTCGCAATTTAAGAGCGGAAATTTATTAGGACATTGTAACTTGGCACACGTTTTTTCTTATTAACTCGGCACGACGTTGCAAAGCTAAAGCAATTCATGTATGCTCTGTTTGTATTGAATTTTTTTTCTTGTCCATTTGAAAATTGTAAATAATAATGCACACGTGCAAAGCACGTGCCTTCGACTAGTACTATGCTAGTATGCTTTCAAGCGAAATCCATACATGGCTAGTCGCCACAAGATACTCGTATAAGCAAGAGATGGGGAAATTTTGTTTTTGCGACTCTATATTTTTCCAATTTCCGTTATGCCATTCTAGATTTTGACATTTCACTTTTGCCACTCTTAGCTTTTGACAATTATCACAATTCCCATTCCGTGGCGAAAGCGAAATAATTTTATTTCATTTTTGCCACTCTTAACTTTTGAAATGTATCACAATTTTCACTCTGAAAATTTTGCTTTTACTACGGGAATGGCAATTGTGATAATTGTCAAAAACTAAGAGTGCCAGAAGTGAAATGTCAAAATCTAGAGTGGCATAAGGAAAATTGACAAAATCTCGAGTGACATAAACAAAATTTTCCTTGCCCATCACTATTGAAAACAGCATGCTCAGTTGTATGGGGTGCAGAAAATATTTTAACATGTGTAGTTGTTAGGTAATCGCTATGATACATTAATGATCTCTTGGAAAAAGATGCAGGCATGTCACATGCCAGGTCATTGCAATTCGCCCACGCTTCTTGGCTTTTCTCCTTTTCCTCACAAGCTCTAGATATTCACTTCAGTAAACCAATTAAAGCCAACTCTAGCCGACCCCCTATTCGACGAAGAGTAAAAATCTGAGTTTACTCCTCTGAACCGGACCTAACCGAAGTACTAAAACGTATAGAGGAGTAAAAAATTTACTTTGAGCCCCATCCGAGGAGTAAATATAATCTCTCGTTCTGGGCTGGAGGAAAATTTCTACCTCCCACTCTGCCGCGGCGGCACCGGCCGCACTGCTCGCAAAGGGCGCGCTCTCCACGGCCTCGGCCACTACGCACTAGCCGCCGACTACTACCGTTTGGCGCTCCCTGCGGACGCCAGCGGTACCGACGAGGTGCGGCAGATGCTCGAGCGCTGCAGGCGCCTCGAGGCCTATGCCAGGAGAGGGGCGGTGGACTTGTCGAAGTGGGTCCTCGCCGGGTTCTCCGGGAAGTGCCCGGACCTCGCGGGGTACATCAGGCCGGTTCGCGCATGACGGGCGAGGGCTCTTCATGATGAAGAGTGTTGAGGCGGGGGGCACTCTGATGATTGCCAAGGCGGTGGCCACTGGGAGGGGGATGATCCCGGATGCGGCAGACAACGACGAGTTGAGGAGGTGGTGAGGGAAGAAGGCCACCGGCGCGGCGATGGCCGTGGTGGACTAGAGCTCCAAGGCCAGCTCCAGCAGATGTTCCACCCCCACGACGTCGGCTGCTTTCACACTCCACCTGCATGCTCTGCCGCGGCAGTGTTCTCGCCACTGATCTCAGGCTGGCGTCCAGCCCGGTGCTGCTCGTCCTCGAGTTTGACTGCTGTGCCAACACGGCCACGCAAGCGCCCGGTACAAGGGACGAAGCTCGAAAAAATAAGTTTGATGGGGTCATGTATATGGCAGTAGGTTCATCCTTCTATAAATCTTAGTGATTAGTACTAAACAAGTGAGGATTTCAAATTTCTTTCGGGTCAATTGACCCCAATGCCTATGAATGAGGCGTCCCCGAAGGCAGAGGAGATCATCAAGGTGAAGCCCCAGGACCTCCAGACGGCCATGTACTACACCCGCGCGTTCGAGCGCCGTGCGGTGGCCATCCAGCAGGCGTCACCACCCAGGACTGCTGGGCCGCCACCCTGGCCACACGTTCCAACGCAGGGTCGTCCTGCTCAGGCTCCCGCGGCACCCCTCGTCGCGACTGCGGCGCGCCCGTTCCGCCGGCTCACACCGGCCGAGCAACTCGAGCGTCGCCGTCAAGGATTGTGCTTCAACTGCGACGAGCCCTACGTGCCCGGCCACGTCTGTCCGCAACTCTTCTACCTGGAGGCTGCGAACTACATTGAGGAAGACGCCGCCGCAGCCGGGCTCGGCGACCTGCCCGCCCCAGCTGCGGCGAGGTGTTTTGCGACGGTTGATCACCTCAAGGAGTTCCGCAGGAGCTTTCCCGCCTTCCAGCTCGAGGACGAGCTGTTTGTGCAGGCGGGGAGAAATGTTATGACCGGCATGTTAGGGGCTTAGCCCAATTAATTGTGGCCCAGTCTATCTTATACTCCCTTCGTTCCAAAATGTAGTTATTAGGGGCTTAGCCCAATTATCGTTATTAGGGGCTTGGGAGTCAAGTAAATCTCTCTATATAAGGAGAGGAGATGTATCAATCTAATCAAGCAAAGAAACAATCATATTTGCTTGGCTTCCTTAGGGAGCCGGGAGACCTAATCCTAGCCGCCTGCTTCCCTGCGTCATCTCCCTCTCAGCCGCCGCCTCCTCGCGCACGACGGCGCCCAGCCGCCGCCGGCCGCGAGTTCACCCACGACCAGTTCCCTCCTTCCCCTACAACCTCCGGCCTAGACCCGGTAGAACCCTATTTTCTATCATATCGTCTGCTAAGTAGTTCCGCAGCAGTAATTGCATGGCCCCGTGTTACATTTAACCACATCTATAGGATGCCAAAAACAAGTCTGGTAAACCGAACACAGGCAAACCACTTTAATCTAGTTTAGGAGGTGTAAGAGCATCTCCAGCCGCGCCCCCAGAACGGCCTCCCCAGGCGATTTTTTCACGCCGGCGCCAAAAAAAGGCCCAGTCGCGCCCCCAGAAGCCCGGTTTTCGCCGGCTTGGGCCGAAATCAGCGCCGGCGGACCCAGGCTAAACCCGACGCGCTGGGGCGCTTGGGGGCGCTGACCGAAACGCTTTTGGCGCGAAAACCGACGGGGCCTCCTTGGCAGCATCTCGGCTCTTCTCGCCGCTTCATCGTCCTCATCGCCTCGGTTCCCGCGGCGAATCAATGCCAAAGTTGTTGCGCGCTGCGGCGCCGGTCACTGGGGGCCAACTCGCCCCAGGCCGGTTTTTTGCGCCGGCTCGCCCCCTGGCGGCGATTTTAGGCGCCTCATGGGGGGCCAACGATGGCTGAAGATGCTCTAAAGATCCTGCAAAATAGCATGCTAAGACTTCTTTCCATTTGTGAGGGACGTGTGGGTTGATTTTAGAGTTTTCCGTCGACCTAGGCGCAGTTGGGAGCGGAGAAAATACCGGGCATGGCCGCAGGCAGGGTTTCTTTTCGGTGGGTATTGAAAAAGATCCAGAATAAATGGTTACCTTGGTTGGGGAGGGCGCACCAAGGCGGCAAACCCTCGCGTGCCGCTCCCCACATCGTCGGGAAGAAATCCGGCGGCGGGGCGCCCGGGAAGTCGAACGACGCGCCGCCGCCGACCCGAGCGCCCTCGTCGGGCCCCTCTCGGCGAGGTCGACTTCCCCTCGGGCGCCGCTGCCGGAGAAGGATCCGCCCGCCCGGGATGAAGAAGAGAGTGAGTCAGATATTCACCTGATGTTCTTGCTCCTAGTCTTCTCTGGCTCCGGCTCCGGCGGTGGCGGCGGCGGCTCCAGCTCCTGCGGCGGTGGCGTTGAGGGGGAAACTGGGGTACGGGGCGGGAGGGGGAGGGGTGGAGCGGGCGACCGTTAGGCCGGAAAATCCTATTTGACGAGCGTTCGCACACGAGATCCTCGAGCGCGAGGATTGGGCCGGCCCACTCCCCATAGCGAGACAGCCGGTTTGCACCGGTTTTTTATTTTTATACCAGTTTAGCGGTTTTCTTATGTGTGTTTTCTTTTTCTTTTTTTGTTTTACTGTTTCATTTCTTTTTCTATTTTTCTCTTTTCATTACTTTGTTTTTGTTTTTAATTTCTTTTTCAATTTCATATTTTCTTGTTTGTCTTTTTTTAAAATTGCAAATTTGAAAAATGTTTGAAATATTCTAAAAAAAATTAGTTTAACAAAAATATTTCAAGAAATTGCATTTTTATTGATGTTTTCAAAAACTGTTCGTGTTTTTCAAAAAGTTCAAAATTTTGAAATATGCTCATGTTTTCCAAAAGTTTGAAGTTTCGAAATTTTGTTCATGTTTTCCAAATATTGTTTGTGTTTCAAAATTTGTTCACATTTTCAAAAATGTTCAGAAAACGTTTGTAATTTCAAATATTATTCATGTTATCAAAAATGTTCGTAATTTTTTTTGCTCTCATTTTTCAAAGTTTGTTCGGGTGTTCAAAAATTCCAAAAATTGTTCACGTTAAACAGAATTGTTCGCATTTTCCAATGTATTCAGAATTTTGAAATTTGTTCACATTTTCAAAAAAGGTCAAAGCATAAAAAAATAGTCATGTTTCTATAAAATTGTTCGCATTTTAAAAAAAATCGTATTTTCTTGAAAGTTTAGAGTTTCAATTTTTGTTCATGATTTCAAAATTGTTCTCATTTTTTAAATTTCAAAATGTGTTCAAATTTTGCTCACAATGTTGAAAAAAATTCGCATTTCAAAAAGTATTTAGTTTTGTTAAAGGCGTTTGAAATTTCAAAAATCTTTCAAATCTATGGTTGTTCCATGTTCTTAATGAACCGCGCTACTCATTAGTCACAAGTGCTTGGTTGGTGCATTGATATGCCGGTGCGTCTGAGAGCATCTCCAACTGACGAGCTAAGCAAGTTGCCCGCCGGATAAAACGGCTATATAGCACGCGCGATCGAAAATAGCGCTCCAGCAGCCGCGCTATAATCCCACGTGCGGTAAACAAGATTCAACACGCTACAAAAACAGCATCATGCGCTGGGTATTTGGTGCGCCAGCTCCGGCGCTCTGGACATCAAACAATTGGGCGCGAGCGAACAACCGCAGCCCTGAATTCTCCGGCAGCGCCCGCCTTCGCCCCGCCCCGTGCCGCTGCCGGCGAAATTTCTCCGATGGACAGCGGTGCCAACATCCCCCCAACCCCTCCCTACACACGCGACCCTTCCGCCGCCGCCACAAACCCTAGCGTGGGTTTGACCTCTGGCTTCGCCGCCGGTGACGCACCGGCTCCAAGCGTCGGTCTCGTGTGCGGCCTTTTCATGGCGCCCCGGACGAACTCGCAGGATGGTGTCGCGTCGCCGCCCGCCATGAAGCCACGGAGCTCCGCCTGTGCGCAACTGATAGCGGTGATGGCGACGGTGACCCAAAAGAAGAGGAAAGTGGATGACGCTTCTAGATGTGTGAAGAAGAATCCAGCGGCGCCTCCGGTCGCGCCTCCACCGCCCGAAGCACCGGATAGCTCACAATTTGTTGTGCCTGCAGCAAGCGATGCGCACATGGTGTTTGATGAAATACCCACAAGGTATGTTTTTTTCCTTTTTTGTTGTTGTTAGATAAATGTATACATATGGCTTGATTAGTTTTCTTTTATCATACTTTGTACTTTCAATGAATCACACATATACGTCAACTATGGGTGTCGGCTCCAACAATTCCCATCCCCTGGTGGCCACCGAGGCCGGCCCTCTGCGGCGGCCGTAGCCGCCGGCATTGTCGCCCCGCGCCTACCCTGGGTCGAGTCACCTGGGATGGCTCCGCCCGTCAGATCCGGCCGCCTCGGTCCTGGGTCGGAGCCAACTCCTCCGATTTGGCGGCTGGTGGATCGGGGTTCGCCGGATCCGCCCGGATCTGGCCGACGTGGCCTTGCCTCGTCCTGCCCGGCTTGGGTTTTCATGGTGTGGTGCTCCCTGGTGGCGGCGGTGTGGGTCTTTCTCCATGTTTCGACGGGATGTGTGCGGTGGGTGGATGCCGGGGCGGCGGCCTCGGGCGGTGTGGACGGCGTTGCCTCTTCGACGGGCGACGGGCGTGGGTGCTGGTGGTCCGCGACTTTGGCCGTGCGGGCGGCGAGGTCTCAGTGGACGTCTACTACAGTGGGTCGGGGTGCCCCATAACCCGGCGTGCCTGCTTTGATGAAGTCCAACGCCTTCTCCGGCGGCGTGCGCTCCCCTGGCAAGGTCTTTGGCCGGGTGGATGGGATGGGGCGGGACCGGGGGAAACCCTTGGCCGTCGGCGGAGGCCACTGACAATGGTGGCGCCTTTGCTGGGCGTATGTCCCCTTCTTGGAGGCCTTGTCGAGGTCCTCTCTCGTCTTTTACTGTGCTCTTCCTTTGGGCAAAAGCTCTAGTTCCCCTTGCGGGCGACAGCATCGTACCCTCGTCGCGCTCCTTCTTGAAGGCGTCGCCCGGGGTTCCCGGAAGCATGGTGGGCGCTTTGCGGTGCGTGTGAGGTCTTTGGCGGCGGCAATGTGTGCGGCGTTTCATCCATTCTACCGCAGGTCTTCGTCCACTGGTAGCGCTCCTTCTAATTGGAGATGGACTAGCGTAGGTGGTGGTCGTCGTTTGTCGTCATGGTGGCGTTGATGGCGGAGGAACCTGCCAAGGTTGGCACCTCAATCTGCTCTGAAGGTGGACCAGTGGGAGATGGCGGCGATGACACATGTGAGTGCCTCGGACCGGATTGTGCCCCGGACCCGGTATGTGGCTCGGTTGGGGCCTCCGGCTTTATATGTTAGGTTTAGGTGAGAGGTTTGGGCATTTGGCCCAGCTTGCACCCCTTCATCATTTGGATAGGAGTAGCGGCATATGTTGCCAAGATGGCGGATTCGGGCATATTGTTGTACTACTTTGTAAGGTCCTCGAGAATAATCAATAAAATGGCTGCATGCATCTCCCAGATGCAAAGGCCGGGGGTCATCCTCCTTTTCTTAAAAAAACAATTCCCATTGATGTCAAACCAATGAAGTGCATCAAGATGATCATGAATATGAATTGGATGAGGGGGTGAGGGTATGGTCGATGCACCGAAAGGAAGGGCGTGCAACTACACCGTGGAGGAAGACATCTTGCTATGCAATACATGGTTGAATGTGTCTACGGATGCCACCGTTGGGACGGACCAAACTAGAGATACATATTGGTTTAGGATGAAGGAGTACTTTGATGCACACAACAAGAGTGGAATTGAGCGCACCGATAGATCTCTTTGCCCCCGGTGGTCGACGATCAACAAAGATTGTCAAAAGTGGGTGGCGGCAATGACGTCGGTTAATTGACAAGATAAACCCAAGTGGCACTAATGATAGAGATAGGGTAAGTGCCATTTATTTATGTTACATGTTCATGCTTCATCTTTTGTCTTTCGAGTGGTAACTTGTTCTTTTATTTGTAGCTCAATATTGTACAAAACTTGTTTCGAGGAGAAGAGAAGAAGACCAAGAAAGGCAAGGTTAATAAACTGAGAGCATTTCTGTTACCCGATTGCTACGATGTATTGAAGGATGAAGAGAAATGGAAGAACCGTGTGTTGGGAAACGTAGCATGCAATTTCAAAAAAAATCCTACGCTCACGCAAGATCTATCTAGGAGAAGCATAGCAATAAGAGGGGGAGAGTGTGTCCACGTACCCTCGTAGACCGAAAACGGAAGCATTAACTTAACGCGGTTGATGTAGTCGAACGTGTTCTCTCAAATCAACTGATCAAGTACCAAACGTACGGCACCTCTGAGTTCTGCACACGTTCAGCTCGATGACAACCCTCGAACTCTTCATCCAGCAAAGTGTCGATGGAGTCGATGAGTTCCGTCAGCACGACATCATGATGACGGTGTTGGTGATGTGATCCGCGCAGGGCTTCGCCTACGATGATAATATCGGAGGACTAAACGGTGGATGGGCCACCGCACACGGCTAAGAGAATAACTGTTGTGGCTTTGGGGTGCCCCCCACCCCCGTATACAAAGGAGGAGGGGAGGAGGCGGCCGGTCTAGAGGGGCCGCGCCATGGTGGGAGTCCTACTAGGGCTCCTAGTCCTAGTAGGATTCCCCTTTCCTTTTCCGGAGTGGGAAAGGGGGAAAGGGAGTAGGAGTAGGAGAGGGAAAGGGGGGCGCCGCCCCCTCCCCTAGTCCAATTTGGACTCCCATGGAGGGGGCGCCACCACCCCTTGTGGCATGTCCCCTCTCTCTCCCGTGGCCCACGTTGGCCCATTACTTCCCCGGGGGGTTCCAGTAACCTCCCGGTACTCTGAAAATCATCTGAAACTTCCCGAAACCATTTCGGTGTCTGAATGTGACCTTCCAATATATCAATCTTTATCTCTCGACCATTTCGAGACTCCTCGTCATGTCTGTGATCTCATCAGGGACTCCGAACAACCTTCGGTCACCAAAACACATAACTCATATAATACCAATCGTCATTGAATATTAAGCGTGCGGACCCTACGGGTTCGAGAACTATGTAGACATGACCGAGACACCTCTCTAGTCAATAACCAATAGCGGAACCTGGATGCTCATATTGGTTCCCACATATTCTACGAAGATCTTTATCGGTCAAACCGCAATGTCAATATAGTTATTCCCTCTGTCATCCGTATGTTACTTGCCCGAGATTCGATCGTCGGTATCTTCATACCTAGTTCAATCTTGTTGCCGGCAAGTCTCTTTACTCGTTTCGTAGTGCATCATCCCGTGACCAACTCATTAGTCACATTGCTTGCAAGGCTTCATACGATGTGCATTACCGAGAGGGCCCAAAGATACCTCTTTGTTACTCGGAGTGACAAATCCTAATCTCGATCTATGCCAACCCAACAAACACCTTCGAAGATACCTATAGAGCATCTTTATAATCACCCAGTTACGTTGTGACGTTTGATAGCACACAAGGCATTCCTCCGGTGTCCGGGAGTTGCATCATCTCATAGTCGGAGGAATATATATTTGACACGAAGAAAGCAGTAGCAATAAAACTGAACGATCATTATGCTAAGCTAACAAATGGGTCTTGTCAATCACATCATTCCACTAATGATGTGATCCCATTATCAAATGACAACTCATGTCCATGGTTAGGAAACTTAACCATCTTTGATCAATGAGCTAGTCTAGTAGAGGTATACTAGGGACACATTGTTTTGTCTATGTATTCACACATGTATCAAGTTTCTGGTTAATACAATTCTAGCATGAATAATAAACATTTATCATGAATAAGGAAATATAAAATAACAGCTTTATTATTGCCTCTAGGGCATATTTCCTTCAGTCTCCCACTTGCACTAGAGTCAATAATCTAGATTACATTGTGATGAATCTAACACCCATGGAGTCTTGATGTTGATCATGTTTTGCTCGTGGAAGAGGTTTAGTCAACGGGTCTACAACATTTATATCCGTATGTATTTTGCAAATCTCTGTCTCCCTCCTTGACCAAATCTCGGATGGAGTTGAAGCTTCTCTTGATGTGTGTGTTTTCTAAAATCTAGATTCCTTCACCAAGGTCATTGCTCCAGTATTGTCACAAAAGATTTTCATTGGACCCATTGCACTAGGTATTACACCTAGATCGGATATGAACTCCTTCATCCAGACTCCTTCGTTTGTTGCTTCCGAAGCAGCTATGTACTCTGCTTCACACGTAGATCCCGCCATGACGCTCTGCTTGGAACTACACCAACTGACAGCTCCACCATTCAATAAAAATACGTATCTGGATTGTGACTTAGAGTCATCCGGATCAGTGTCAAAGCTAGACGTAACCATTTACGACAAGCTCTTTGTCACCTCCATAAACGAGAAACATATCCCTAGTCCTTTTTAGGTACTTCAGGATGTTCTTCACCGTTGTCCAGTGATCCACTCCTAGATTACTTTGGTACCTCCCTGCTAAACTTATAGCAAGGCACACATCAGGTCTGGTACACAGCATAGCATACATGATAGAACCTATGGCTGAAGCATAGGGAATTACTTTCATTTTCTCTCTATCTTCTGCAATGGTCGGGCATTGAGTCTGACTCAACTTCACACCTTGTAACACAGGCAAGAACCCTTCCTTTGACTGATCCATTTTGAACTTCTTCAAAACTTTATCAAGGTATGTGCTTTGTGAAAGTCCTATCAAGCGTCTTGATCTATCTCTATAGATCTTGATGCCCAATATATAAGCAGCTTCACCGAGGTATTTCATTGAAAAACTCTTATTCAAGTATCCTTTTATGCTATCCATAAATTCTACATCATTTCCAATCAACAATATGTCATCCACATATAATATTAGAAATGTTATAGAGCACTCACTTTCTTGTAAATACAGGCTTCTCCACAAGTCTGTATAAAACCATATGCTTTGATCACCTCATCAAAGCGTATATTCCAACTCTGAGATGCTTGCACCAGTCCATAAATGGATTGCTAGAGCTTGCACACTTTGTTAGCACCTTTAGGTTCGACAAAACCTTATGGTTGCATCATATACAACTCTTCTTTAAGAAATCCATTAAGGAATGCAGTTTTGACATCCATTTGCCAGATTTCATAATCATAAAATGCGGCAATTGCTAGCATGATTCGGACAAACTTAAGCATCGCTATGGGTGAGAACTTCTCATCATAGTCAACTCCTTGAACTTGTCGAAAACCCTTTGCAACAAGTCGAGCTTTATAGACAGTAACATTACCGTCGGCATCAGTCTTCTTCTTGAATATCCATTTATTCTCTATGGGTCACCGATCATCAGGCAGATCCACCAAAGTCCACACTTTGTTCTCATACATGGATCATATCTCAGATTTCATGGCTTCAAGCCATTTATTGGAATGTGGGCTCATCATAGCTTCTTCATAGTTCGTAGGTTCATCATGGTCAAGTAACATGACTTCCAGGACAGGATTGCCGTACCACTCTGGTGCGGATCGTGCTTTGCCAAACCTACTAGGTTCTGTAGTAACTTGATCTGTAGTTTCATGATCTTTATCATTAACTTCCTCTCTAATTGGTGTAGGCATCACGGGAACAGATTTCTCTACCTTCCAAATTGAAAGCAGGTACAATTACCTCATCAAGTTCTACTTTCCTTCCACTCACTTCTTTCGAGAGAAACTCTTCTCTAGAACGGTTCTGTTCGTAGCAACAAAAATCTTGCCTTCAGACTTGTGGTAGAAGGTGTACCCAATTGTTTCTTTAGGGTATCCTATGAAGACACATTTCTCCGATTTGGGTTCAAGCTTATCGGGCTGAAGCCTTTTGACATAAGCATCGCATCCCCAAACTTTAATAAACGACATCTTAGGTTTGCTATCAAACTACAGTTCATATGGTGTCGTCTCAACGGACTTTGATGATGCCCTGTTTAAAGTGAATGCAGCTGTCTCTAATGCATAACCCCAAAACGATAGTGGTAAGTTGGTAAGCGACATCATAGATCGCACCATATCCAATAAAGTGCGGTTACGACGTTCGGACACACCATTACGCTGTGGTGTTCCAGGTGGCATGAGATGTGAAACTATTCCACATTGGAGCTAGTTACGCAGGGGTGTATTCCTTACCAGAACAAGCTCAAGCGCCCTGGTCTTCGGATCCGTGGTAAGCTCCTTTGTTATCGGGTCCTCCTTGTACCGGGCCCTGACATAGTTCCTGGTCTGCCTGTCACGGTATTTCTCGAAGCGGGTCGGTAGGCCTTGCTCGGCACGCTCCGCGTCCTCCTTGTCCCATATAGGCTCCGCCAATCTGTAACCGCCGGGACCGAGTTGGTGGACCCCTAAGTTCAACTCCCGCATTTATTTTCCCCACTGACTTGATTTGGAGGTTGCGCTGCTCTCGCACTTGATCTTGAACTCCTTGTAGTCATATTCGCTGATCAAAGGATATTTCGCCTTGATCTTCTCATAACTATCACCTTTTTCAATCATTGCCTTCACCGTGCTTCTCCAAGTAGACAGGTCCGTGCTCATCTTCGTGAGGGCGGCACTGTTCACTTTATTCCCTGAGAGGCGTGTGTTTGCAAAGTCAGCGGGGAACTTGTATCGTTCGTGCAGCTTCGTGAAGAGGAGCTTGCGCAAATTCCCTCAGTCCTTATGCCTTAGGTTCTCGGTGTTGATCGAGACGGTGCTCCGGAGAATGCACCCGAGCTGAACCGAGTACCCCTTGACTAATTCTTTGGGCGCCGTTGGATGTCCGTCGGAGTTCACTTCAGTAAATTCCTCCTTGATGGTGCCGAGCACGCTCGGGCACCGGTCCTTCCGTTGCCTCTTCGGTTGGCCGCCATCTGTATGTGCGCCACCATCATCAGTGGTGGCATCCTCGGCGGCACCATCAGTGGTGTCATCCCCGACGCCACTAGGGGTTGTGTAGTCAGGATCGGTGTCTTCCGCGGCATCCTCATAGCGGTGAGGTTCTTCCTCCAACTCCTGGGACAGCTCCCAGAATTGCTTGTCGCCCGAACCGCCGGCCTCATCGTTGTGGGCCATGTTTCGCTCTAAATAGGAAAAAAGTTTGGTCAAGAAGTTGGTTATTGTCAAGGAACAAGATCATGGTCTCATCATTTAGGGTTTGTCGACACCGAGGCATCCTAAAAGCTAAGCTTTTATCATTTAGGGTATGTCGACACCGAGACACCCTAAAAGCCTAAGCGTACATCATTTAGGTTCTCATCGACACCGAGGCACCCTAAAAGCCAAGGTTTCATCATTTAGAGTTTGTCGACGCCGAGGCACCCTAAATGCTAAGTTAAGTTTTCATCATTTAGGGTTTATCGATGCCGAGGCACCCTAGGTTGGGCCTAATCACTTCGCTCTATTGCCACCTATGTTGGGTTTATCATCTAGGGTTTATCAATGCTAAGGAGAATTCTAAGTTGGGCCTAATCACTTGGCTCTATTGCCACCTATGGTTTAATGCAACAAGAATAAAGGGGCAGTTGATCCTACTTAATTAAGTACTAAGATACCCCGGCCCATGCATTAGTAGCAAGTACCTCATATGTCCGATTTTTAGCAAAGTCATGCTAAAATTCACGGAAAATTTCAGCATGACTTTGCTGAAAATAGGACATATGGAGTACCCGAATTTGCCGGAACAGAAGTTAGTCGACATTCCGGCAAACTCAAGGGCCTCTCTGGGTACCTGCAAAATCATCACGACACGAAGGGCCTCTCAAGGGCCTCAAGCAGCAGCGGCGTCTCCCAGGACTCCATTTTTTTGCTAAATTTCTTTGAGCAAGAATCAGAGCAGAAAATTCAGCATATTTCTATACAACAGCACTGTAAAGATGAAGAACAGTTCTACAGCAGCCCATTTATATACAACAGCATCTTTGGTCATATCAATTTCTGAAACAATTCAAATCTGAACTGTATCTCTGGTCATACAAATTTCGGAAACAATTCAAATATGAAATGTATCTTTGGTCATACAAATCTCTGAAACTATACAGATCTGAAATATATATTTGGTCATACAAATTTATGGAACTAATCAAATCTGAATTGTACCTTTGGTCATACAAATCTCTGAAACTATACAAATCTGTGGTCATACAAATTTACGGAACTAATCAAATCTGAATTGTATCTTGCGTAGGCACCACTACTGCAAGTGTCATACTACTGCAAGTGCCATACTACTGCAAGTGCTATACTACTGCAGAGAATTATGCCCACTTGAGTTGGAGTTAATGACCTCGATAGACTGTCACTGGCAGTAAGAGAGTGGCACTACTAGTACTAGCCTTGTACTACTTGTAATGGAAGAATATGACACAGTGCTAGTACACAGGTACAAATTATAATCAGTAGGAAAATATCATCATAATAATATCATCATTCAGTAGGAAAACAACCTTAGCTAGGTCAGTTCTGAACTACATATGGCAATCTCACTTTTAGGAAAGGAGGATCATCATACACATATATATGTATAGCAATTGACAGGAGCTTCATCATTTTTAGTAACAACAATACATATATAGCAATTGGAAGCAAACAGATGTACACATAAGATAAAAATGTAGTGTTGAAAGTTTAATGCTTACAAAAGACTTGCTGAAATAGTGAAAAATATGGAGTCACCAAGCTGGCTAAGAAACTCCCAAAGTTCACTAGCGAATCCAAGATCTAATCGTATTACACACAGCGTAACAATTTAAGATAATTAGGATAAGGATAGTAGGAAATGAAAAAGAAAGAGCTCAAAAAACAATCACAACAGCAAAATAATAAAAACCTTAGGTAAGCATTATCAGACCAGAAAACAAGACATGCATAGAATATATTTGAGAAATCAACCAATATTAAACGAGAACAAGCATGTAGTACTAACCACTACCTTGACAATCAGCAGTTTAACTCTGTTTTCTTTCTCGTCAACAAGTGAAATAACTTCAGAAGTCCTGTAACCTGGGAGATGTAAGCAAACGATTTGACTTAGATTTTAGTATTTGGTAGTCTAATCAGCAAGACAAAGTATGCAATGGATATGCCCTAATGGAAGTATGCAGGGCGGACAAAGTTTTATTTTTAAGCCTTAAGAGCCTACATAAGCGGCTATGCAATGGAGATGCCCTAATGGAAGTATTCTAACTACTGGAAATATTCCACTCAACTGGTTGGGGTACTCCACAACACAGTGCTTTGTGTCTAAAATGGAGTACTTCACGGCACCACACATACTACAACAATTTAGTCCTAGAACAAAATAAATCCTAAAAGAAAAGAAATCCTAAAATCTGGAGCAAGTCCTAGCAGTAGTAGTCCAACTAGATGGCCACCAGTACTACTCCTATCACTAGAGTAAACAACAGTTGTGTGTTCAACATCTTTACTAACAATAAATTGGCAGTACTCCATTATCTACTCCTGCAACTTCAACTACAATAACATCCTACAACTACTACAACAACATAAAACTACTATGCATCATCTTCCTGCAACTACTCATCTTCAGCAGCACATGATACATGAAGCAAGCAAGCAGCAACCAGCAGATTACTTGTTGAATACAACATGACACTTGTTAAACTTGTTACTGGAGTAATTCAATTAAATTCATGTCCTGTACTGTTAAACTTGTTACTGAATTCATGTTAAATTCAGGATGCACAAGAATAGTCTGCTGGAATATTGCTGGACTACTGTAAAAAAAACTTGTTAACTGAATTCATGTTAAATTCCTGTTTAGTTAAATTCATGTTAACTTTAGTTAAATTCAGGATGCAAGTGACTCCTGTAAGACCTGCTGGTTGAGCTGAGAGTTACGCTCAGTGATAGCTTGTTCGTGAAAATACTACTCTGAATCTATAGGAAAAAACATTTCCAAAGTGACTCCTGTAAGACCAAATATCTATAAAAAATCATCTTATAGTAATCTGAATCAAATGCAATGCAGAGGATAATTAAACCCGAATCCTCTGCTCTGTTGACGCACATATATCATCTAGTATATGTCATTATGTCTTAAAATGTGTTGAAAGAGACTCATCTCGATCTAAGCTAATTGCTAAAAAATATTTATGAGAGTAAAACTGACAGACTTCCTTAGATACAACTTGTGTCGTATCCAGGAGCATTTTACACATGATCAGTCTAACTATACCTCGCATCTAGAAAAGGAACAGCTAACATATTAATTCCTAAACATATTCAGGTCTTTTCTGTAGCTCAAGCCATCAAAAAAATTATCTTTGGAAATGCAAGTGAAGGAACCTGGACAGAGATACTACAATTGTGATGTGGAGTCCAATCTATCTATATCTAACATGAATCATTTTGTAGTAGTACTTGGCAGTGGGCACCACCACTAAATTGGGGTACTGAACTCAGCAGCAGTAGTATGCATGGCGCGGCCCGTGCGTACGCGCATGCGCGAGGGAGCCGGCCGGCGAGCGGCGGCAGCGGCATGGGAGGGCGCAGCCTGGCCGTGATGGGGCTTGCACGGGGCGGGGGAGAAGAGTCCAGCGGCAACAGTAGTTTAACAGAAGCAGCGGCAGCGGTTTCGGCGGGCACGGGCGGAGAGGTAGGCGGTGGTGGCGCGGCGGCTGCAGGTGAAAGCAGCAGCGAGCAACGACAAGTGCGGGCGGCCGCGCACGCTATACAGGGATGGGAGCAGGGGAGCAACGAGGGTTGTACCTTCACAGCGACGAGGAGGCACGATGGCGACGTGGGCGGCGGCGAGATCCAAAGGCGTCGGAGAGACGACGCGGGC
>NW_021208479.1:50958-51633 GCF_002162155.2 Triticum dicoccoides
GGGCGCGGGGGCGGCGGTGCGAGGGAGCTGCAGTGGTGGGGGCGCGGGGGCCCGGGGGCGGCGGCGCGGGGGAGCTGCGGTGGTGGGGGCGCGGGGGTGGAGTCCGGCAGGGGTCGGGGCGGCAGCGTCGGGGCAGCACGCGGGTGGATCTGGCGAGGGAGAGGGACGGGGATCTGGCGAGAGGGAGAGGGGGGAGTTAGCTAGGGGGGAACCTTACTAATGGCGCACCCCGCAGCGGTGCGCCATTAGTATGTTTTGTTTAGATAGCAATGGCGCACCCGCGGTCAGTGCGCCATTAGTAATCATTTTTATATATATAGCAATGGCGCACCAGCCAGAGGTGCGCCATTAGTAAACTTTTTTTATATAGCAATGGCGCAGCAGCCAGGGGTGCGCCATAAGTAATTTTTTTTTGCATCTAAAATTTTTTAGAGATTGAATATGAATATGAAACAGTAATAATTTTTAATAAAAACAGTAATAATTTTTTAAAAAATATCATCAAATTTGTTATTTGAAGATATTTATGAATATGAAAAAATATCATCAAATTTATTATTTGAAAATATCATCAAATTTGTTATTTGAAAATATAATCAAATTTGTTTTTTTTTGCAATTTTAGTTGCATTCATTTGTGATGGTGGAGCGGGTCGGGGAGGGTGCGGGGGGTCAT
>NW_021208479.1:51778-59356 GCF_002162155.2 Triticum dicoccoides
TCGGCGGCGGCGGCCGGTGGAGCGGGGGAGGGTGCGGTGGGTCGTCGGCGGCGGTGGAGCGGGGGAGAGGGTGCGGGGGGTGCTCGGCGACGAGGGGGACCGGATCTGGCGAGGTGGGATAGCGATCGAGATGGAGGGGGATCGAGATCAAGTGTCCATGAAATTTAAAAACATTCATGAGTTCAAAAAGTTCCCATGAAATACAATCGAGAAATGAAGGCTACAATTTAAATACAATCGATCTTAGCTAGCTGTCTGTTCACAATCTTCTTGCTCTTATTTTTCATAAATGGAGTTCTTCTCTTGAATGGACGTCCTTTAGGTAGGGTGGTCCTGCTTCTTTTTGTGGTGTATGCTGATACTTCATCGTCGTCGTCATGTTCCATCTTCGGGTCCCCGTACTTGTCGAAGTCTTGCTCATTGGCGACTCCATCCATTCCGATGATCTTCCTTTTGCCTCTCCTCACGACAACACGACTGGGCTTTGGCGGGTCGGTAATGAAGAAGCATTGGTCCAGTTGGGAAGCCAGTACCCATGGCTCATTTTTCGCGGTGACGTTTGCGCCCGCGGTCTTGGATTTGGCTTCGGGTATAACCATGGTGGTGAAATATCGGTCTTCTTTTATGACGCTCTTGGCCCATCTGACACGGAACATCGGGACCTTCTCTCCAGCGTAGCTCAGCTCCCAGATCTCCTCGATCCTTCCGTAGTATCTGTCCTTGTCGTTACCGGTGTAGGATTCCATCGTTACCCCGGAGTTCTGATAACCATCACTCTTCATGTCCTTTCCCTCGGTATAGAATGTGTGGCCGTTGATATCGTACGCCTCATACGTCATCAGGTTGTACTCGGCACCCTGTGACAAGGCGAATATGAGTTGTTATTCCGCGGAAGAATCCTCATGTAAAGGGTACGACAGAAGCTTCTACTTGAACCAACGCGTGAAACATGAGTTGTGCTCTTTGATTATATCTCCGTCCGTCCTCTGTTGGCCTCGGTCATTGTACGTCTTCTCAATAAAGGTTTTGTGCTCTACCACCCAAGGATCGACCACGTCTATGTGTTGTAGCGCGACTAGGTTTGCTCTTTCAAAGTCGGCGAGTCGACCCTCGAAGTCGACATGCATTTCGCGGCGACCCTCACGGTGACCCCATCCGGCGAGCCTGCCGAGGTGCCTGTTGACGGGCAGACCAACGGGGTTCTCGACACCTAGATAATTCATGCAGTAGGAGATGCACTCTTCGGTCAGAAAGCCCCTGGCTATGCTTCCCTCTGGGCGTGACATGTTGCGAACGTATCCTTTGATGACACCATTCATCCTTTCGAACGGCATCATGTTGTGCAGGAACGTCGGCCCGAGTTGGATGATATCCTCCACGATATGGACCAGCAAATGCACCATAACGTCGAAGAATGCGGGCGGGAAGTACATCTCAAGCTCGCATAGTATCACCACGATCTCTTCATGTAGCCTTTTGAGTTGCCTCACGCCAACCGACTTCCAAGAGATGACGTCAAAAAAGTTGCATAGGCCAAATAGCATTTCACGGACATGCGCGTCCATGATCACATGGATTGCAACTGGAAGTATCTGCGTCATCAGCACATGACAGTCGTGAGACTTCATCCCGCTGAACTTCTGCTTCGATGGGTCTAGGTATCTGCTTATCTTCCACGCGTAACTGTAAGGAAGTTTTACTCCTACGAGGCAGGTGAAAAACTGATTGATCTCCTCCTGACTTAGAGTGAAGCACGCGGGAGGGTAGTCATTTCCGGTCTTCTTAGCCTTTTTGCCTTTGCGATGACTTTCCGTGTCCTGCTTCGCCTCATCATCATCATCATTAGCGTGAAGCTCCTCCCTGATGCCCATTGATTTCAAGTCTGCCCTTGCTTTCGGCCCATCTTTGGTCCTCTCTGGCATGTTGAGTAGGGTACCAAGCAGACTCTCGCACACATTCTTCGTGATATGCATGACATCAAGGTTGTGAGGCACACGGTGGATCTTCCAGTACGGCAAGTCCCAGAAAACAGACCTCGTTTTCCATACCTTCAGCAGCGGCTCTGGCGCCTTTCGCTTCTTTCCCGGCTCTGGCGCCTTTTGCTTCTTTCCCGGCAGTGGGCAATCTTTCCAATTTTTCAATAGCTCGTCTATTTCCTCGCCGCGCCTCATACGCGGGCGTCTTCGGGGTTCGGTTTCACCATCGAACAGATCCTTGCGTTTCCTCCACGGGTCATCATCGCGAAGCCACCTTCGATGTCCCATGAACACGGTTTTCGAAGACCCGGGGTCTCTATCTAGCTGGCGATACGTTGTGTCATCCATGCACCTAACGCATCCAGAAAATCCGTGGACCACCTGCCCCTCGATATGTCCGTAACCGAGATAGTCGTGCATCGTCGTGAGCAGTGCGACTCTCATAGGGAAATATTCTTTCTGTGCGGCGTCCCACGTATTGGCTGGCGTTTTCCACAACGTGTCTAGCTCCTCTTTCAGCAGCCCCAGATACAGATTGATGTCGTTTCCTGGTTGTTTCGGCCCTTCAATTAGTATACTCATGTGAATGTACTTCCTCTTCATGCACAACCAGGGGGGAAGGTTGTACATCCACACAAACACAGGCCAGGTGCTATGTGTGCTTCTCTGGCTGCCAAATGGATTGACTCCATCGGTGCTCGCGCCCAGCATGATGTTCCTTGGATCCTTCCCAAATTCTGGGTGTTCGAAATTCAACGCTTGCCACTGGCTCCCATCCCTAGGGTGACTCAGCATCTTGTCTTTTTTATTTATCTCCGGATCATTTGCATCATCTTCTGGCTTCTTCTCCTCCCTATTCGTGTGCCAACGTAGGAGCTTTGCTACCTTAGGGTCCGCGAAATACCGTTGCAGACGAGGAGTGATCGGAAAGTACCACACCACTTTTCAAGGAGCTTTCTTCCTCTTCTTGTATCGAGTGACGCCGCACACCGGACATATGGTAGACTCCGTGTGCTCGTCCCAATAAATGATGCAATTGTTCATGCACACATGGTATTTCACGTGCGGTAAATCCAGAGGACACACGATTTTCTTCGCCTCCTCGAAACTGGTCGGGCACTTGTTCCCCTTGGGAAGACGTTCGCGCCAGAATGTCATGTTTTCGTCGAAGCATGCGTCGGTCATTTTGTGTTTTACCTTCATCTCCAGAGCCATGAGCATTACTTTCAGGCGGGTATCCTCAGGCCTGCATCCTTCATACAATGGAGTAACCGCGTCTATCTCTAGTTGATCCAGCTTGGCTTTCTCTCGGACGGCAGCTCTTGCATTATCCGTCTGCTTGAGAAGCAGCTCTTGAATATGAGGGTCCTGCACCCAGCCCATCGATGGTCCATCGTCGTCTGCTCCACCGGCATCTTCATCTTCATGATCATGCCCTTCGTCTGCTCCGGCATCTTCCTCATCATCATGTCCTGCATCTTCTATATGATGACTGTGTACAGCATCACCGTCGTGATCATGTCCTGGAGATTCTTCGTCTTCTCGCCCGCCCGAGCCGCGATGGTTGTCTTGCTGCCCTTCCTCATTTCTTGCCCAGCCCCCATGGACGACTTCATAGTCATCTTCATCACCTTGCCACCGATAGCCATCCATGAAACCACGCAAGAGCAGGTGGTCCCGCACCTGCCCGGAATCCGGGTCCGCAATAAGGCTCTTCAGTTTGCATCTTCGACACGGACATCTTATCTCCGTCTCGTTCTTTTGAAGCATCTCGGCCTTCGCGGAGCTCAAAAACCTATTCACGATGCCTTCGGTCATCGTGCGGACCATGGTCGCCTGCGGGGTAGAGCAAAACGATATTTTAGAACCAAGAAAAAATTTGGCATGACTTTTCCTAAAAATAGGACCAAAAAGAATGCATAGTGCCAAAATTCTCGCTGAAACGGAAATGAATCAACATTCCGGCAAAATATTGGCAACTATCGCATTTCAAATACCGGTACCTGCAAACACAAACATATATGCAACACCACAAACATATGCAACACCACGAACATACATAGATCTAGCTAGGCCACAAAAAGTGCATGTACACGTTGTTGGAGGGAGAACAACATAAAGATAGCTTCCCCCCTACTTACCTATCGACAAAAGGTAATTTAACCACTTAATTTGGATGAATCTATGGTGCAAATGAGGTGAGGAGGAGGAGGCAGCCGAGACAAGCTTCTAGGAGGAGGTGGAGACAATGAAATGGGGAAAGTGAGTGGTTAGGTGTGGCTGTCCAAAATATCTTGTTGGTCCCAGGTTACTAATGGTGCACCACCTGCAAATGTGCCATTAGTAACCCTGGTTACTAATGGCGCACCTGTAGGTGGTGGGCCATTAGTAGTTTTGCAAAAAAAATCTATATACTAATGGCGCACCGTGGCACAGTGCGCCATTACTAGTTTAAACTAGTAATGGCGCACTATGCCATGGTGCGCCATTAGTAGTTTTGCAAAAAAAAAAGAATAAAAAAACAACAGTAGTGGCGCACTGTGCGGCTGGTACGTCATTACTAGTTAGAAGTAGTAATGACGCACCGTGCACAGGTGCGTCATTAGTATGTTTGAAAAAAAATTGTTACTAGTGGCGCACCATTAGTCTGGTGCGCCATTAGTGTCTTTCACACTAATCACGCACCAGCACATGGTGCGCCACTGCTATATAGTAGTGGCGTGTGGTGCGTCATTAGTGGCCATTCCATCTATAGCCCTTTTTCTAGTAGTGATGGGAGCACCTCCGGGTGACATGGGTGGACGCATGGCTTTTGGTGTGCCTCACATGTCTTCACATGATGCCTTTGGAGATAGTGCAAACACCGTCCGAGTTTCCAATGACAATGGGGCGCTTGAAGATGAAGAAGAGGAGAAAGAATCATCTTCGGAAGAGAAGGAAGAAGATGGGGCATGATTGTTGATGTTTCATTCCTTTGTGTGAACTTTATTTGTCATGAACTTGCTTGTGGTTAGGTGATTTTGAACTATGCCATCAATTTGAACTATGCTATGTTGTTCAACTCATGATTTTAATCTTCCGTTTAATGTTTGAGATCATCTTGTTTCATATTGTCAAATTGGTATGTGTTGTTTCATATTTGCCAAGCACCGGCTGGGCGCGCACTGGATTTTACTGTGTTTGGTGAAGCGCTATAGCGGCGTGCTAAATTTTGCAATGCCTGGAAAAGCAACTACCCTCCCGCGCGCGCAAAAACACTATTTCAGCACTGCAAAACAAAAATTAGCGCTGCGCTACCACGTGCCTGTTGGAGATGCTCTAAGAGCATAAGGTCTTGTGTTCGACTCACAGCAAGGGCGCTAATTTTTTGAATTTTACATCATGTGCTCATTTATTTGTGTGTCCGGCTGCTATTTGCCGCAAAATGCTGCAAATAGGAGCTCCCGGTTCTGAGCCCTCGAGGGGGGGCTCGAGGATTTGGAGGAGACGACGCTGCCGCCACCCGCTCAACGCGTCGCTGCCCAACTCCTCCTCAAGACGCCGCCGCCTGACGCCTCGATGCCTACCTCCTCCGGCATACTGGACTTCTCCCTGGCGGCAAATCGTCGCCTCGCCTCCCCTCCTTTTCCCTCGTCGTATAGGTTTCTTCCATCCACCCGTCCACCGCTGCCACCTTGTCCTCCCCGGCAAGCTCACCAAGCACGCCGTCTCCGAGGGCACCAAGGCCGTCACCAAGTTCACTTCGTCTTAGATTGCCGCTGCCTGAGTCTGTTTAGTCTGGTTCGGTCTGTTTGTGATGCTTTTAGTGATGGATGGAAGTTGCTGAATGATTCCAGAACTGAATTTCTGATGCTTTTTGGTAAAGTGAGACTTTGAAAGCAATGATTATTTTATGTTGTGATGTAATTATCACTATAATCTCTGCCATGTGATTGTGCCACAAGGGTGTACTTCTAAATTAGGTGCAGCACCCACCAGATTATTCAATGGCCCCCGTTTAATTGCGTGTTGTCACTGAGCATTGCCGTTGTTATGATCATTAACCTGGTTTGCCAATGCTTTGTTGGCTCATTGGTGGTAACTGAATTTGTGTTGCTCTTGCAAACTGAGATTTCAAAAGCAAGAATACAACTTCATTGCCTCTAAGGTTTAGTTACTTTGGTGGCTGTTGACTCTAGTTATCTGCAAGTCATTGAAGTACTGCTGCTGGATGGAAGTTGTCCAATTATCGCCTGGCTCTTTGGTTGTAAGAACTGAATTTGTGGTTCTTCTTCTAAACCGAGACTTCAAAAATAATGAAATTATTTCTTCTGTGATGTATAGTTGTTAGTTGTTCTAATCTCTGCCATACAGTTGTGCTCCTTATAGTAGTAGTAATAATAATGTACAGTAAGATGTTAGGCCCATGATTCATTTTGCTGATTTTCTGCTGCAGTTTGATGGTTACTAGATGGTTCTCCTAATCTCTGCAAAATGATTGTGCTGTTGTAGTAACATAAATGTAAATTTTGCAGTTTCTTGATGTACTGACAGTAGATTGGTGCAAAACCGAGTGTCATGGGCACTGATTGTTGTTATTGTTCCCTAGTGTCATGGGCTGGGGGTGTTATTTTGGTTCTAGTTTAATTTGTGGCAACATTGGTTCTCCACTCTCAGATTATACACTGACAGTTTACAAACATTGGTACTGACATGACTTGGATATGTACTGGCTACAGATTGCCGTATGGATGGAAAGTTGTATTATATCGATTTGTCAAGTTTTTACTGAATTTTCTTTCCAGGGCTCTTAACACATTCTAAGAATTTTAGAAGTCCTGTCGTATTCTAGTTAGTTTTAAACTTTGGAAGATGTCAGTTTTTTGAATTTTAACTCTGCGATCTGCTCGAGATTTTTTTTTGTTTTGTTCTGAACCTTGTGCTTCTACCTTTGACGATTTCGTTGAATTCACCATTGACGTAGGTCTTGGTTTAATTCCATCGTCATGTTGTACATGCGTACTACTTTTTCTGTTGAATTATTTGATCAGATGTTTGAGTGCCAACTGATAACAGGAGATGTATACACTAAGGATGGAAAGTTTTTATTTGACAAGATTGGGTAACTTCATGCTGAATTTTGTTTTCAGGGGCAAGAGCTCATTGCGAGCATTAACACCATTTACTCGTTCGAAAATTCAGAAAGCCAGCCCTGTTCTAGTGATTCTTTACATAATCTAACCCAGTGCTGATGGTGACACTTTCATGGTCTGACGTGGGGTTATGGAACTTCGAAATATACCTGGTCGTTGTTATTTCATTTCATATAATTTCTTGTCATTATATCGGTTGATGAGATATTGATTTCAAGTCATAAAAAATTATGTTTCTGCTGGGAAAAAATGTTACTAAATTGTTCCCCTGTAGCAACTTTGTCTCATTTTTATTAAGTGACCTTTACAATTCAGTAGCAAGGATATAAGGGGAGTTTGTTACATTGTAAAGATTGGATTTTTAAATGTTCCACACCATATTATTTCAATATAACAAACTCTGCCTATGAAACAAATTTTTTAAACAAAGAGGATTGTGGATGGAGGGGTTTTCAGTATTAAGGGGTTAT
>NW_021208479.1:59690-87531 GCF_002162155.2 Triticum dicoccoides
ATCCATTTCTACCAAACAAAGCCTTAGCAAGGGGTTGGGCTGTTTGCTTATGTGCCAATCCGGAGAATTTTTCTAGACCTTCCGATTGCCATCCAACGGCTAAGCCCCACAGCCCGTTTTTTCCTTTTTCTTCTGATGAGACGCGGTGCGGTTTTACCCCCTTTTTTTAGTACACCTGTCTATAAGAGCTGCATTAATGCACAAAGCTTACCATCGTTTTTTTAACTCAATATAATCACAAATGCTTGTATACATGTAAATGCAATTACCTCTATGAATGCGCACATGCACATACCCGAGATAATGAGCCGACACAATATTTTAAGATTGATGAACTCGCCACATAAGCCTCGTTTGTCGACGGGGACGTCTTTTCTCACTTGACTAACATCGCCGAAGAGATTGAAATAAATCGGCCATCAGATTGCATAGGTTTTTTTTGTGGGAACGGGTTGCATAGTTATTTCTACAGAAAGAAAATGTAGAAGCTTAATTTCCTGCCATACCGGGATAATTTAATTATGATGTGTGTTAATTTCAGTTCAATATCGACTCGGTGTAGTTCCTTGTGTAGATCGGTTTAGTCCATCGGGGGATCGCGACAAGGGCTAGGACAATTTCTAATGATTGATGCCGATGGAATTTCGAGCATCCCTTGCAACCTCCTTTTTGAAAACGGGGGCAAAATCTTGCCTCATTTCTTGGCTAAGAAGAATGGTGCTCATTTAATCAGTGAAAGACTAGGCGAAAACTGACGAACACCCATAGCGAGCGATTGGCATAGAACAAGACAATCTCTTTTTTTGCGGGTGAAAAGGAAGTTCTCACTACTTAAGGTGGCTTCTCAGCAGAGGCCAGACGTACAACCGACTCAATCCCCGAGTGGAGCCACACGGCGGTCCAGGGGGTCCTACGCCCGTAAGAGGCAAGTTCATGGCTACATTTATTTTCTGAGCGATTACAAAGAGTAAATGAGATCTCCCTTCCAGCGGCAGCCACTATATCTCTAATCTCCTGAATAAGGGTGCGGTGCACCGAACGATCCTCTTGCTGTGATCATCGCCACAACCTCCGCACAATCAAGCTCGACCGTGATAGGCAAACCGGTCCTATGCAGAGCCAAGTCGAGGCCCTCCTTGCAAGCCGTGAGCTCCGCACCCAGGGCATTATCGCATGTGTGCAACTCTCTACATGCAGTATAGATGATTTCTCCACGATCATCGCGCAGAATCATTCCTCCTCCGGCCGCTCCCGTCGACGCAACAAAACTTCCGTCGGTGTTTAGCTTAGTGCAGCCCAGCGGTGGCGCGGTCCATGATCTGTCCTCCTTAGCCATCTTGGGCGGGCGAGTGACAAACGGTGGCAAGGAGACCGTCATCTTCCCCTTGACCATATCAGCATTTGGGTATTGTTGGATACAGAGCAGCGAGGTGATATACCCATGCAAGAACCGTCGTGAGGCCTCAGGAGGGGGCGGCTTCTTGTCATGCGTGATCTCATTCCGGACATGCCAGGTTCTCCACATGATCATAAGTACGATCATCCTCGTTGCCTCGTCCAGGGGGTCCGGCAGGGTGAAGAGCCATTCCGGCCCAGTGTTCATGATGTCCTCCACCTTGGGGATGCACCAGTCCATGGCCATGATATGCCACAGCTCCTTAGCCAAGGGACACCTGCAAAAGGCGTGGAACATATCCTCCCGTTCCAGTCCACACAAGGGGCATAGGTCAGACACCTCAAGATGATGAGAGAGCTTATTTGCCCAAGTAGCAAGCGAGTTGGTGACGACCCTCCAAGCAAACACGCGTACCTTAGGGGGAGCAGGGCACCCCCATATGATCTTCCAGATGGCGCGATGACCATCTGGTGCCCTGCTCGTGGCGGTGGCCAGTGGACGCTCGCGCTCGTCCATGGCGAACCGGTAGGCGGAGCGAACGGTGAAGATACCGTTCTTCTCCGGAGCCCATGCGATGATGTCGTCGGTAACGCGGGCCGAGGTGCGTATGGTGGTGATCACCTCCACGTCTGTCGGGTGGAAGTAGCGGTGGAGTAGGTCGAGGCGCCATGTACCGTCCTCGTGCAGCAGCTCGGCAACTCGTCGTAGCCGACAGGTCCCTTGTTGGGTGATCAGTTGGCGTGAAGGCTCGCGGGGGATCCACCGATCTCGCCAAATCCTGATGGTGCGGCCATTCCCTACACGCCAAACGAGGCCCTTCTTGAGGAGCTCAAGGCCATATTGAATGCCCTGCCACGTGGGGGAGGCGTTGCCTGGAAAGACAGTATCCTCGAGGCGGCCGTCGGAGTAATACTTCGCCTTGAGCACCTGCGCACATAAGCTATTAGGGTTAATTAGTAATCGCCACGCCTGTCGGGCAAGGAGGGCCTGGTTGAAAGCGCGAAAGTCGCGGAAGCCCAGCCCGCCCTGGGCTTTATGCGCCAAGATCTAGCACACGACAATCTCGAGGGCACACACCACCGATCTAGCACACGACATATACACTAGACACACCACGTTGAAGAACACCATCAAGATTGGACACAAGCGAGCTACAAAGGAGACAGATGCAAGGTCGTCGCCGCGAAGAATCGTCAAGCTTGACGACCCATCCCCGGTCATTACCCGGACCTTGCCGTCGCAACTCCAACTTCACGACAACAAATAGACTACGAGGACACGCCGAAAAACCGACAACACTGCGCTGAAGCTGTAGCGCTGCGACATGGCCATCTCTTTTTCTCTTCTCTCTCTCTTCTTTTTTTTTTCTTGCGGGATCTTATGGGTTTCACGTCTAGCCTACCCCAACTTGTATGGGATTAAAGGTTGTTGTTGTTGTTGTTGCGGGAAACGTTATGGCCATCTCAATGGGATGCAATCGAGCGAAAGGTGAAAACTCCGGAGTTCACTTGAGAACAAGAGACTGCTGAGAAAAAGAAATGGAGACCAGGGTAGAGAGTATGGTTTGGTTACAGATCGATAAGATGTCTCTTTAGACATGGTCTGCTACCATCACCAAAACTTTGCAACGGAGGATATAACAGAGAAAATGACATAAGTGGCCACAGGAAATGGGAAGGCCCGTGCGGAAGCAAAAAAGATAAAAAAAAAATTGTGGAGATTCAGCCTCCGCGAAACCTGACCGCCATTCCCCTTTGTTGCATTGGAAATATATTCTTCTGGGAAGATGAAGAGAACCAAGGGCCGTGACCATGGTTGCTATCCCCTACAGCCTGAGCATGCAGAGCTTAATTACTCTATCTAGGATACAAAAAAAATAGCAGGGCGCAGAAAGTAGGCGAAAAACGAAGCAAGCTGTACCTCCACAGATCGGTTTCCACCATCCTCCCGGCATTTTGAATCCGGTCGCCGTCGAAGTTCTGCTCGTCTGAATACATATCTCATGCCATTGACATGCGCAATGCCATGTCCCATGTACGTGTGTACCAGACTGGGATTCAGTTATGGTTTGGTTTCCATCATCAAAGTGTACTTCTTTTAATCAGTCTGGATGGATGAGAACAAAAGGTTTTGCATTTGGATTCCTAGTCATACACCACTACTTTATTACCCTTGTTACTCATGATCAAAGATTCACAAAAAATGGTCTCTAACCAAACAGCTGTGAAAACATGGCTCACACAAAATTTGAATTGCCAATGGTGGCCTGTCCCACATGCCATAGATATAAGAGCGGATAATTAGTTCACAAAAAAGTTTGGTCACCCACCCGTTTTGGCAAAAAGTAGGCAACAATCCTGCCAAAAAAAAGAAAAAAAATCCATAACAGAGCCAAAAAAAACAGATATGCATAAGATTCGCTGAGATTTTCAAATAAATAATGGTACAAGTTGATATGCATACTCATGTTGAACAGAAGGAAACAAATAATAGGATTTCTTTACTTACCCGGCCAATAATAAATGATGAGCCCATAACAGAGACAAAAATCAGATATGCACCAGGATGAACGAGATCATATACTACGTCGGGTGCTGCAATCGCCTAAAGGAAAGGATGACATGTGGGGTTCAGTCCAAATGCAACAATGGATTACTATTAATTTTTGGTGGTGTTCTCCCATTTAGATAGTCAATGGCTCAGTATAAGCTTGAAGGTTTAGATGCCCAAAGCCGGTAAAAACACAAACACGTATGCTTAGCTTCCTTGTTGTGTTTTAATATCATCTAAACCGTCAGTGTAAGATCCACGCTCCATATGACTCATGTTGCTCTTACAAAAACAACAAGTAGAGGAAACTGTATGACGGCTCATGTATACTCTTACCTGCAAACAGGCACAGAACCACTACTCATAAGCTTGTACCTTTGTATAGCTGACATTGGGGCTTCAGACAACACATACTCATGAACTCCAGAGCCTACTTGCAGGTCACATTGTTGTGGATGGCATTGCCAGTCTGCTATATCCACTGTCAGTTTGTTCTGCTCTACATCACCAGAAATCACCACAAGAGCAGGCACCAGATTTGAAGTGGTGGAACCTGCTGCAGTCTCGCATGATGATCTCCCTGTCCTCAACCGCCGACACCATCTTCATCACCACATGGCAGTCCCCACAGACCCGCAGGTTTTTGACAATCTGAAGGGGCGTCCCTGGTGGTGTAGCTATCAGACCGAAGGCAAGAGCCAGCCGCTCACTGTGCGTCATCAGCATGGCTTCCTTCTGCTCTTCCTCCATGTCATGGAGCACAAAGCTCGTGTTCGGACAGTAACCCTCCTGCTTCAACCTGGCTGTCATCGCCTTCAGCTTTGTGTATATCTGGTCGGACAGAGGGTGCGATTTGTCGGAGGCTATAAAGGAATGGACCTTGTTCTTGATCTGAATCCAGCTGGATCCAGCTTCCTTCTTCACCTTTTTAGAATCCATGAGCTTCCTCACTTCATCCCTCTCTTTCCACTTCCCTGCGGACGCATAGATGTTGGAGAGCAACACGTACGTCGCCGAATCGAGCGGCTCAAGCAGTAGCAGCTTCTCTGCGGCCAGCTTCCCAAGCTCAACATTCTTGTGAACTCTGCATGCGCCTAGCAGTGTTCGCCATACCATTGCACCTGCTGGGAACGGCATGCCTCCAATAAGGTTCATCGTTTCATCCAACTTGCCCGCACGGCTGTAGAGATCCACCATGCACGCGTAATGCTCCATGGTGGGACTGATCTTGTGGTCTCTAACCATGGAATCGAAGTATCGCTGGCCTTCTTGTACAAGTCCAGCATGAGTGCATCCTATGATAACCGCAAGGAATGTGACGCCATCCATCTCGACGCCCGCAGCTTCCATCTGACGGAATGTATCAAGGGCCTCCTTGCTGTAACCGTGCTGCGCATACCCTGATATCATCGAGTTCCATGACACCAAGTCTCTCTCTGTCTGCCTCTCAAAGACACTTCGAGCACTGTCAATGCTCCCTTTTCTTGCATACATGCTGACAAGTGCGCTGCCCACGCAGATAGCGTCCTGGTATCTGTATTTGATCGAAACAGCATGGAACTGCCTACCCTGGTCAACCCCAGCGGTGGGACTAGCACATGCATCGATGACACTAGAGATAGTGAACTCATTTGGCTTCATGCCTTGCATGGACATCTCCACAAACACATTTGTGGCACCATCGCAGTCGCCAGCTTGGGAATAGCACGACAACATTGCAGACCATGCAACAACGTCCTTCTGGTCAATGGTTTCAAATATAGAGAGGGCTTCTTCAGTGCTTCCAAGCTTTGAGTACGAGGCAAGAAGTGCAGTTCCAACAGATGGTGCATGCTGGTAGTTGGTTTTGATGATCTGCGCATGAATCTGGGGAGGCAAGACTGGCAGTGATGTTGTGAGCATCGTCGAGTAGGTGAACTCATTTGGCTTGACATTGTCTTCTCTCATTCTGCTAAAGAGTGAGGCAGCAAGAGGAATATCACCGTTCTGAATGCACCCGCCTATCATAGCAGTCCATGAAACGACACTCTGCGATCCTGGCATCAGCAAGAATATGTTGAAAGCATCATCCAGTTCGCCGCATTTGCTGTAGGCATCCATAATGGCTGTCATGACATTGCCATCTGAACTGAACCCATGTTTCAACACACAGCTGTGGAGCTGCCGTGCCAGGGCCAGCTGTTTGAGGTTTGCACATAACTTGATCACCGTCGAGTAGGTCGACTGTGACAGCTTCGCCACGCTTGCTCTTGAGTCATGGAACAGCTGCAGGGCTTCCACTTCACACCCATTCAAAAGAAGGCCTGCCATCAACGTGTTCCACGACACCATGTCCCTGGTCTCCATCCCACAGAACACAGCCTTGGCTTCTTCAACCAGCCCGCACTTCGAGTACATGTTCATCAGGGAATTGCACACGAACACGGTCGAGCGGCATCCGAACTTCACCGACTGAGCATGCACGCGCCGCCCGAGCTCGAGCGCGCCCTGGCCCGCCACCGCGGAGAGGACGCTCGTGAACGTGAACGGGTTCGGCCATACCCCCTCGGCGCGCATCCTGAAGAAGAGCGCCATGGCGTCCAAGTGCGCCCCGGCCTGCGCGTAACCGTTAAGCAACGACGTCCACGTGCCGACGTTCCTCTGCGGCATCCCCTCAAACACCAGCCTGCTGTCCTCCATGCCGCCGCACTTCGTGTACGCGTCGACGAGCGCCGTGCCGACGCCGACGTCGGCCCGGTCGAGCCCGCACTTGACGCACAGGCAATGCAGCTGCTCCCCGGCGGCCCTGCAGCCGCCCGGCATCGCCCCGCACGCCTTGAGCGCGCAGGACAGCATGGCGCCGTCGACGCGTTCGCCGCCGAGCCGCCGCGCGGCCGAGAAATGCCCCAGCGCCTCCCGCCCCATCCCGCGCCGCGCGCAGTCGACGATGGCATCCCGGCTGGATCCGGAGCTGGCCCCCGCCGCGGCGTCCCGGCCGGACATTCCGTCGAACGCCCCGCGGGCGCTCCGGGCGTTGGGGCGAGCGGCGCCATCCTCCTCCAGCCGGGCCGACGAGGCGCGCGTGGCCAGTCTCTGCCGGGACGCGAAGCCCCGGGGGAGAGTCGGGAGCGCCGTCCTCAGCGCCATGCTACCTCGCTTCCCCGCCGGAGCCCATGGCGGCGGCGCGCGTGGCGGTGGTGGAGTGGGAGTGGGAGTGAGGAGAGTCGGGGCTAGACCAGACCAGTCGGGTTGACTCTGGCTCGCGGTGCCTGGGTCGATATGGGTTGGGCGCGACCGGACCCGGGCCCGGCCCAGACCGGACGAGCCCAAACAGAATGGCCACCACCTCCGCCTATTACGCAGTGGCGGCCGGCGGCGGCGACGCGGCGGCGCCGTGCCGGGGCGCCCTTCTCAGGCCACGGCCACGGCCTCCCCCGCACCGCCTCGCTTTCCTCTCCAGGGCGCCCGCCCGGCGGGCCTCGATCTCGCTGCCTCCGGGGCCTCGCGGGGCGGGTCTGGCGGCGGCGACCGCGGAGGGGAGGGCGGGGACGGGGATGGAGGACGAGGAGGAGGGGCCGGCGTGGGTGGAGCTGGAGCCGATCGGCCGCGAGGAGCAGCTGGACGGGGCCCTCGCCGACGCCCAGCAGCGCGGCGTCCCCATCGTCGTGTTCTGGTAAAGGTTTCCTCTGAATTTTAACTAGGTCCCGATTAGGACAGGATGAAATGGATTATCATGAATCATGCTCCAGCTAACCTGGATTAGGCTCCAATGCTTCACGGTTGTGTGTGTGGCCTTACGGGTTTAGAAAAATCTCGCATCTTGGATGAAAAGGGGCTCATCTAGTTACCCTGTCTAGGGTAGCTCCTGGTCGGCTCCGAGTGGTGATTGGAGAGCTCACCTTCAGTTTTACCCCACAAAGCGCGTTGTCGTGTGCGATCCTTCTAGCAACTTGTTTCGGTACCGGCGTCTGAACTCTGCCGGATGCCCATGGACTCAAAAATCTTGGCGGTTGTGCGATGTATATTTGGAAGACTCGTTTTCCCGAAACGCAACAATAAGCAGCTGATCTTTCAAAAAAAACAATAAGCAGCTCACCCTGCACATTCCATTTTGCTCTTGTTGTAGCCAGTAGTTAGGTTCAGTGTTTCTTCTCCTGGTTCATATCTTAGGCGGATCCGCATGTTGCTTACATGTATTATGTTTACCACCTAAATACAGTATCATTGCTACAAGGTGTTTCCTCATATATACTCTTGTAGAAAAGTACTTCAATACTAATGTGCAGTTTATCACCTTTTTACATCAGTTTCGACAGTAGGTTCCTTAAATGTATTGCCAGTGTATTTCAAGTAGTTGTCTGACATAGTGATAACTGTCAAATTATCCCACGGTGTCTTACAGTCTGGGTTGAGGATAAATACCAGCATTTGCAATATGTAGGACGGCGAGTTGGTGCAGGAAATGCATATATCTGAAGCCGAAGCTGGAAAAGTTGGCAGCAGAATACTATGCGAGGTTAGAGCTTTGGTTGCCAGAGTTGACAAAGTACTGCACCTCTGGAGTTGTTATCGACAAACTGATGATCTCTGTCATGATTTGCTCTGCAGAATCCGGTTTTACTGCGTCGACGTCAACGCTGTTCCACAGAAGCTCGTGAATCGTGCAGGAGTAACGGTAAGTATCTGCCATGTATTGAGTTGGTTCTGCGGTGCTTGCCGCTCTTTAACGAACAATGATATCAGAACCTTCTCTTGGCGCTCAAGTGTGCTTTCTTGTTAGCAAACAGTCCAAACCCGTTTTCATTTTTGTATCTTTTGTTGGAACTTCTCAACGTTCTTTCTTGGTCTCTGTTCCCTATTTTGGAGGAAATGGTTCCTCTGTGTTGCCCCTGGAAACTTTGCTTTCAGTTGCCGGCTTCCTGCAACTTGTACCCACTACCCAAGCGTTTCTTTCTTAGCCGTATGCACATATCCTGTAGCTTTGGTAACAACAAAGCATACCAAGGATGGCCCCATCATGCGTTTGGCTTCATCGTTATCTTGTCCTGCAACAATTAAATACACGTTGGCCTATATTGGGATCTCAAGTGGATATATTTATCTAAGCGCTAATGCCTTCTTTTGTCCAATCTATGTGATCCTTTATGCGGGACTCGAGCAGAAGATGCCTTCCATACAGGTACAAGTAAAGCTTGTTTCTTTCTTTATGGTCTCCATCTCGGCGTTGTGTATCCTGAGGCCGCTGTTTCTTGTCCTGTAAAGATGTGGAGCGACTCCCGGAAGCAGGCCGAGGTGATCGGCGGGCACGAGTCATGGATGGTGATCGAGGACGTCCGGAGGATGGTCGAGCAGGAGGAATGAATGATCCAACGCGGCGATGGTTCCCGTGACAATACCGGCCTTTCACACCGCCGTAAAATGGAGAAAACAAGATAAGAGGCGGCATGGAGAAAACAAGATCGAGATTGAGCTATGTATGTCCAGTTTTGTATAATCATTCATCGCGCACGGACGCCTAGGGTTCTTGGATAAAGGGGGCTTCTCTTGCTGGGGTCCTCTCTAGGATTTAGAGGATGGAGGGGCATGCCCTTGATGTATCTATCTATTTTGAGTTTCTGGGATCAGAAGGCTTTCCATTAAGTCATCATGTAGCAATAAAATATCCAGTGAATGACCTTGCAGAGAATTACTCCCTCCGTTCCTAAATAATTGTCTTTCTAGATATTTCAACAAGTGACTACATACGGAGCAAAATGAGTGAATCTACATTCTAAAACATGTCTATATACATCTGTATGTTGTAGTCCATTTGAGATGGCTAGAAAGACAATTATTTGGGAACGGAAGGAGTAGAATACATGCTGGGTGCTTTGGTACCAATTATTCCGTGGTGTCCACTTTGAAGAACTAGTTGCACAGATGGATAAACAGAATATTTTTTTTTTTGAACGGTCACCGGGGGGGGAGAGGATCCCCACCTGAATATATTGCTCAAAAAGCTGCCAAAGCCAAAAGTCACCCCTTAACTTTGGCTGATCCAGTTTATAAGGAAAACCGGATCGAAAACCTAAACAAGTTGACCCCGTTTATGAGGGAAACCGGGCCGAAAAACCGCACAGATAACAAGGTTACAAAAGATGAGAAAAAATGCCACCCAGGAGAAGGCATGACCTAGCTAAACAGGCAGAAAGACCACCACGAGAGACACAAGTAGATGTGGGGTGCTGCCGAGGGATCACAATACCAAGACTCTGCAAACAACCTAACGCACCGCACCGGCGTGCGTACCGAGCCCCACAGCACAACAGAGGATCAACCACAATCAACGAGTGCCTAACTTAACACGAACCTTGACTAGGAGATCCGCCACGGGCGATCGAAACGATTAGCTGGTTGGGGAGGCATCATTATGTCGTCATTGAGCAAAGGTGAACCAAGACAGCACCAAGAGCCCAAAGCTCGCCGCAGCACAACGACAACCATGGGAGGGTCTTGAGCATGCACAGCAACAGGACGGAGACCACGCGAAGGACGGCTGAAGAGAAGAACACACCGTCGGCCTCAAGCTGGCCGCACCACCACCACCAAACGCACCACCGCGCGCGCCACACCGAGGGAACCAATGCTGCAGGGGGAAGGGGAAAAACCACGGCAACGCTTCCAAGGAAGAGAACGACGCCCACAGGTGCCGCTGTTACCAGCGTTGGCCAAGTCAGAGCAGAGCTTTCGCTCAATCCCGATCATCCCCGGCAGCCCACCGCGAGCGAGGGAGGAGTTCCTCCGCGACGCCTACAAGGAGGTCAACGACGCCCTCAGGCGACGCCGTCGCTGAGCTTTCGCCCGGAACCCCATCTCAACCTGAGAAGCCCGGACACACCAACGATCCCAACTGCCAAAGGGCGACGGTCGGGAGTCAGAGACGAGGCCCCACCTCAGGACACAAACTCTGGCGGGAGGAAGTGTACCTGCGGTTGTCGGAGTGAGGCGGCGCAAGGACGAGGTTGGATCTGACGGGAGGGGCGGGGAGGACGACAGCCGTGGGGAAGCCCCGTGGGAACCGCCGGCGCGGAAGCAAGGGCGACGAGGAAGAGGAAAGGGGGGCGGGACGCAGTCGGAGCAAAGCAGAGCCTCGCTTGAACGCACACAGGGCGGTCCACTCCTTCCGCCAGATCCGTGCGTACGCACATAGCAGAGCATCTCCGACGGAGACCACCAACAGCCACTGGGAGCATGAGCATCCCAGATCCGCGCCGTCCGCAGACATGGACAGCAGCCGGCGCCACCACGCCGGCGAAAAACGCCGCCCAGCCGCGCCGCCACACACATCGCTTGCCGCCGGCACCACTCACGAATCCGCCGCCAACAGCCACGAGCCGGGCAGGAGGTGCCCCGCCGCCGCCGTCCGCCCCTGGGGCTTCGCCCAGAGGCCTCCTCCGGCGGCGGCGCGGGAAGGGGAGGGATGGGGACCGGCCGGCGGCTAGGTTTTCGAGAGCCGCCCGAGTCGCCCTGGATTATAATTGCAAGGCTTTTATTTGTTAGAAAGAAATAGAGTTACTGTTTTTTTCTTCAGGATTAGCATACAATTATGTCTCCCTCTTGGCCTGAATCAGTCAAAACACAAGAGTGTGCTTGCTAATTAGAGAGGGCAGGAGTATTTTAATTTGCTAGTGGTGGCAGCAGGCTCCCTTGTACTACTACTGAGCTCAATTAGTCCAGCCATGGATGCTTTAATAGGAGTATTTAGGTTAGCTGCCCATGGATATATGTTCATACTTTTCTAAAAAAATATATATTATTTGCATACTATATTCTCTCCAACCACAAACAGTAGCTGGCTGTTTTCTCTGCCTATAGTATTTCTTAATTAATATGATTGCAACCTCAGCACATTCTTGTGTCTGACAATTTTTTTATTAAATGAAATTACCCACTACCTTTCTTTACACCCTGTAATTCAGGATGGATGACAAGAACATGCCCCAGAAGGACTATTTGTCTGTTGGTTTGACTTTTCTTTGACTAATACTCCCTCCGTTCCTAAATATTTGTCTTTCTGGAGATTTTTCAAATGGACTACCACATACCGATGTATATAGACATATTTTAGAGTGTAGATACACTTATTTTGTTCGGTGTGTAGTCACTTGTTGAAATCTCTAGAAAGACAAATATTTAGGAACAAAGGGAGTATATGCTGTTACTGGTTTATATTTATCAAATCAATTTAAGTACGTAGATTAAACATTTTAGAAAGAAAAAAAAGGAACATCAGAAGGTCATGATTTTTCTTCATCGGGCCCGCGTGTAAGGGTTCAGATGGACGGCGGCGCCCACCTGTCAGTGGCAGCCCCAACAGAAAGGATAGGGACAGGCCAGGGCGCCCGACGCGCAGCCAGCCCACGAGATTTCCGTTTCGAGCATGAGATTTCTGGCGAGGAGCGGTTCGTTACGAGGGTGCTGTGAGATTCGTGCGGGGCTCCCATCGGACGGCGCACGCGGCCCGCAGAGGCGGCCAGATGGGTCCCCTGGTCGGGAACACGCACAAAAATCACACGTCCCCCTCGCTGCCTCATTGTCATTGGTCTCTCTTCCACGCGGCAGCCGCTTTTACAAATTTTCCACACCTCGTAGTGTAATTTGTGTCTTTTGGTTGCAGCAGAGGAATTTTTAGAGGACAGCGATTTTTCGCACAACTTTTGACAAAAGCACGAAGAGGAGCAAAGCACTTCTCTCTCTTTCTTCTTTTTCTCCGGTGAGTACGAGCAAGAGTTGATTTCAACATCCCTGCAATTCTCTTCCTCTGTGCCGCTTCGGTGCTCGTAGTCGTCGCTAGGTGGTCTACGAATCTGGATGTAATTTTTATTTATGGTGTTTGTTGTACTGCCATGATTGAAGATGAATAGATTAAAAGTTTTCTCGCAAAAAACAAATCTCTTCCCATGTGCCGCTACATGCATAGCGGTTCCCGTGGTTTTTGTTCCTATATTATTCAAAATGATATCCCCATAAAAAAAATATTCAAAATAATATGATTCTACGTATTTTCATTCTCGCGTTGCAGTGAGACTATAAGGGCATCTCCAATGCGAAAACACCTATACAAGCGTTTAGGTGTATAAAAAAAACACTGGGCGTTTTGTGCTCCAACGTTATATGCTAATTTTCGGGCGCTAAAGAAGAACATGCCGCTGCATCGGCTCTTTACTCCGCAATAGAAAAAGGCACAAACGTTTGCTTCCCGTTTTTGTGTCGATGCCTAGTCTGGCGTCAGGAATCGAGGGTCCCACTGCCCTTAGAGGAGGAAATAAACCCTGGCGCCTCCCTTCTAGCGCCCGCGTTGGACATGCCCTGAGGGCATGCTTTGTTTGTAGCCAAAAATTGTCTAGTCAATATTTTGGCAAGTTAACATTTGACGAATGGTGTCACTCTCTTATAAGCTAAGGAATGTTGCAGGAGTGAATTATGCAAAACATGGTTTCATATCCCTCCGTTTTTTGTGGTATGGATGCTTTAAACTCGGACTTAACTGAGATCGCTGAATAAATGCAACACTTCCATCTAAATAAAATAACATTTGGTAATGCTTAAATTTTCCTACAATTACAACCTTTACAGAGATTGCAAAGCAGTTTGGTAGGCAACCAATTGATAGCAAATGTTTTTGGCTTTGCCAACACACAATAAAGCGTGAACAATCTGTCGTTGGATGATTAGGAGGACTGTGGTATCCCAGCCAACCGAAGTTCAAGTCCCAGACTTGACACTGGTGCTGGTAAGGCGATGTTTCGTTGACTACGAAGGCGTCTGTGACGACTTTGTCAATCTCAAGATGATGTGCTGACTCATTCTCTCGGAGGTGCTCATAGGGGGTAGGGGCAGGGTGTGCGTGCGCTTCCCACGCAAGATCTTTGGTTTTCCCCTAGAACAGATGAAAAACATGGATCGCTTCTTATGTACTCGCTCAGAATGATTCTTCTCCGTCTATAGTTCATGGCCTACTAAAAGTAAAAGGTGCTCTAATGCAATCCTTATTGATGGAGAAAGAATCCAATCAGGTTGATAATAGTCGAGTGACATTACTTCGTCGATCCGAACTAAGGAATCAGTAAAGCCAGTATTTAGCATCAAACCAATCATAATTTTTCTAGATTTAGTTTAGACTTTCTGGTGATGTTCGTTCAGTGGGAGGAGATGTTCCCATCGACTACGAAGGCACATGTGATGACTTCGTCAATCTCAAAATGTTGTGTTGGCTCGGTATCTCGTAGGTGCTTATGAGATAAAGGTGTGTGTAGGTGCACGCGCGCGTTCATAGGAGCAATTGCGTAGCCAGCGCAGCACCATGCCCCGAGCTAAGCTCAGCGCTACAGTGTGTAGCGGCATTGTATCTACCGTCAACGAACAATCTTACTGCCATCCCGTCGCCAAGGCCTCCGTTGCCCGGGGCCTGGCTACGCCACTGCATAGGAGTGAATGTATGTGCATGTGTGTGATCATCTATGATTATATTGTGCTCAAGAAAAGGAAAAAAAAAATCCTTTTGAAGATAATTATTTTCAGCCATGTGACAACGATATGACTAACTTGTGACGTTTGATACTTGGCTAGAGACATGTAAATGAATCGTGGAAAGGAGATATTGATCCTTAGCATTGTGCTCCTAAAGATAAAAGGCTAAAGCAAACACTTTCGAATATTGCAACCTTTCCTGTCACTTACATCTAGCCACCAATACCAGTAGAAGCTAAAAGATCGAAAATGGAAGGAATGCAATACCTAAATTTGAAAAAAGCATAAACCTATAGCAACTCAAAGAGTTAGAAGTAGTAATACTATTAGTCATCAGCATCATCTTGAAACAAACCAAAAAATCTTTGGGAAATACAATAGAAACTCATACACGAAGATGTATTGTCTTGATTCTTTTAGATTGACAGGCTGTACTCTTTCGCGCACATTCATTTTTCTTATTAACATGACCAAATATCTTGACCATTAGCACTCCATATAGTGTTTTTTTTTTGAAATGAACTCCATATAGTTTCTAGACATGTTCTGGTATTTAAAAAGCAACCACGGACCCAAGGATATTATTTTAGTAACAAGATTGTATTTCTCAACAATCACATTATTAGATGATAAACCTTACTCTTCCTCCAAAGAAATAATACCCCAATGATAGCACATGTAAAAAAAAATTTATCTCACGATTTCCTTTTCTGAAACAATGACATAGGAAGAAAAAAAAAGGAAAAGGGTGCATTCATGCACCAATGCCGCCAAGGATGATTTATCCGATCCACTGGCTAGCTTTCCTCGGTCCTCCCCTTGAGAGGCCACCCAACAAAACTACACCGCACCCAACTCCCTCAACCTTTCCTCATGCCGAACCATCTAGGAATTCTCCTCCCTCCCCATTGCAGCCGCCTCCGTTCTCCCCCTCCGCGCTCCAACTCCTCGCCCACACCGCTCTACTAGACTATGTGGAGCGATGATCCACCTACCCACCCGGCCTTGGTTCGATTCATTCCGTTTCTTGGAGGTGACGAACCGTGACTGTAATCATTTAAAAATTGAGTTACCAACTTGTGACATTCTTATGACAGACAAAAACTCTATTGTGCAACATTTGAGTGACAGAAGTCGAAGAAGAATAAGAAGTCATATTGGTCATGCGAACAATACATACATAAAAAATAAACCATGTAATGGAGTGTGGTTGATTCTGATGTCACGAAGACCATGACATCACGTATGTGCCTGACCGGAGGACGACCTGTACATTTTTTTATGCACTTCCTAATCCAACAATATATCCATAGTTTTCTTCGTACGCTCTGTTTTTTAATAGGTCTATTAATAAAAATTAAATCTTCAACTTCTCGCCCATGATTGTATTTCTTGACCACCAAGTCGCTGCAAAAAATGCCTAGCAATCGTCTCAAGATATTCTTTGCTAATTAAAAAAAGATTTTTTTTGCTGAAAGAACATAACAACTGAAAGAAAAAGGGAAGGGAAAAAAAGGGTGCATTGCATAGAACTAGTACTAGCTAGGAGGAGGAGGAAAGCTGCACCAAATCCGCCAAGGATGGTTTTTTCTTCTTCGGTCCACTACCTTTGCCTTTGCCTTTGTCTTTGCCTAGCCTAGGAGAGGAGAGGAGAGGAGAGGAGAGGAGATCGACCAACAAAACCAACACAGCACCCAGCTCCCCTCCCCTTTCCTCCCCCCTCCGCCCGCCCGCCGAACCCTCCAGGAATTCTCCCCCCTCCCTCACCCCCCGTAGCCGCCGCCCCTCCCCCGACTCCTCGTCCGCGCCGCTCCGCCGGACTGGCGTGGAGCGGGGATCCGTCCGTCCGCCGGGGCTCCGATTGATTCCCCCCGCCCGTCCGTCCGTCGGAGGTGACGAACCCTAACTCAACCTGCTTGGATGATTATTCTTCCCGGGGTCTGTTGATGTTTCTCTTGCTTCCTCCCCAATCCGCCTCACGTTGCCGATTCCTTCGCTGCTTCGATGGAGTAGCCAGTGGGTTTGCTGATTTCTTGCCAGATAATTAGGGGTTCAGTTGCTTGAACCCTCGGCAGGTCCGCCCCTAAAAGGTGGGATTTTTTTTTGGTTGGGGTCCCTTTTTGCTGCTATCCGGGTAGAGAAATTGGTGAAACCAGCTTGGAATTCAGCCCGATTCCCTCTCGCTTGTGTTTGGTTTCTTCTAGGCCCTGGCTCTGCTTCTCTGCTTCTGATCGTTCTCTGTAGTTCATCGAGTTCTTCGCGTTTGTCTTTAATCTGGGTGTGAAATTCGGAGTTCTAATCGCCGTCCCGGTGCTTGCTGTGTTTCAGGCTTCGTGTGGGAACGAGGCCAAGAGCAGGAGGAAGGAAACAGAGCCGGCCGGCTAAGTGACCACCAAGGCTGCCGCGGCGATGGCTCCGTCTCCGGCGGGCCCCACCTTCGAGGACCTTGAGCGCGACCTGCAGGCGGTGCTCATGGACCAGAACCACCATGGCGGCGGAGGCGGCGCCTCTGCCGAGGAGCTCAACATGTACCGCAGCGGCAGCGCTCCCCCCACCGTCCAGGGCGCCCGCGCCGCCGTCGGCACGCTCTTCTCCGCCGCGCCCCCGGCCCACGTCGACAGCAGCGGCCTCGGCGGCGCCGCCGACATGCTCTCCGAGGAGGAGATTCTGTCGCACCCGGCGTACCTGCAGTACTACTACAACAACGAGCACCTCAACCCGAGGCTGCCTGTGCCGATGGTGTCCAAGGAGGACTGGCGCGCGGCGCAGCGGTTCCAGGCTGCCTCCGGGGGCATCGGGGACTGGAGGAGGCGGCCCTCGGATGCCGCTGGCGGGAGCTCTCTGTTCTCGGTCCAGCCAGGGGCACGCGAAGGCAACGGAGTGGACTATCTCCTGAATGATAGGATGGGCAGAGGTGAAAGGAATGGCCTCGCACGTCAGCAGTCGTCGGAGTGGCTCGGCCAAGCAGCTGATGGGCTTATTGGGCTGTCTGATGTCAATGGCCTCGCCTCCCGTCGCAAGAGCTTTGCGGATGCCCTGCAGGTTGACAATATTTTCTCATTGCATTTGCTGTGATAGTGTGATCATAGATTCTTTAACCTTCTGTAGAAGTACATGTTTTATATGAATGGAAACAAATTGTCTTTGCACTTATACTGATAGGCTACTTCTACAATGCATCCCTTTTAAGACTATTTTGTAGCATGTAAGTCTCGGTTTGTTTTGTTATCTAATTTACAGTGGTTTCCATGACAGGAAAATATTAGCCGTCCTGCTTCTAAAGCTGCTCATCTTTCACGCTCTAATAGCCGGAATGCTTTTGAGAGCCCAAATCTTTCACGCTCTAATAGCCGGAATGCTTTTGAGGGCCCGAATCTTTCACGCTCTAATAGCCGGAATGCTTTTGAGGGCCCGAATCTTTCACGCTCTAATAGCCGGAATGCTTTTGAGAGCCCAAATCCAGTAAGGTCCTCTGAGTCATCGAAGGCACAACTGCAGAGTAGGTCAGAATCTATGAATGGCTTTCGGTCTGGATCGGCTTCACCCAGTCTTGTCAGGGTGCAAAGTTTAGGTTCTTCAATGTCGCACACATTTGCTTCTGCAGTAGGCTCTTCGATCTCAAGAAGCACCACCCCTGACCCTCAGTTGATGCAGAGGGCTCCAAGCCCTTGCCTTCCTCCAGTTGGAGTTAGGATGGGAAAAGCTGATAAAATGGTTGAAGGCAGAAATGTTGCTTCTCGTAATCATGATGGTTCTGACACTGCAGCAGCTCTATCTGCTATGTCCAGTTTAAACCTCTCGGGGAACAACATGGCCAATCTAGAAAGTGATGTGCAAAATCATATTTACCAGAACTTTGGTGGCGATCAAAGAGATGTGCTCTTCAATAATGTTCCAAAGGAGCATAGGCAGTTTTCTCCACATAATTTAGTTCATAATGCTGATGAAGAGCCGATAAATGCCCTTGAATATGCAGTCTTTCCAAATGGTAGCAGTCACTTGAGTAATCTAAATATGAGTAAACTGGCAGCTGAAAGCAACAGCAAGTTCCCTACACAATCACAGCATGGTAATGGGCACAAGAAAGGATCTTTGCTGAGCCCGACTGGACCTGTGTATCTCTACCAAAACCTGAATGGCGATAGCTCAAACACTGATGTACCTGGACGACATGCAAAGGCTAATTCACGAAGTCCTGGCTCGTCCATGCTGAATAATCACCTGAATACTGGTACTCTCTCTTTCCCTCTCTCTTTCTCTCTCTGTCTGTGTGTGTGTGTTCCCATTGTTTCCTGACTTGTGTTTTCTTGCCCAGATGGTGAATATGCCAACCTTCTTTCAAGTCAAAGGGGGACTGGTTATCAGGTCCAACCAATGGATGCAGTCTATGCCCCTTACTTGCAGGCAAACCCCAACTCTCCCCTTGGTGCAGCTGGAAGCATGAGTCCTTTCCGGGGAAGTAACTTTTCTGGTTCAGGCCACATGGATAATGCTGCATATCAAAAGGCTTATCTTGCATCATTACTTGCTCAGCAGAAGCTACAGTATGGAATGCCATACATGGGCAAGTCTGGTGGTCTTAGCCCAACTCTTTATGGCAGTGAACAAGCATATGGCATGGACATGGCATATTTGTCAAGTCCGACATCTAGCCATTTTATCCCATCTCCCCAGGGTCATGCCAGGCAAGGAGATAGGCTGACACGTATTCCATCCATGGCAAGGAGCACCACTGGAGGAACCATGGGAACATGGAGTTCAGAGAATGGTCTGATAGATAATGCTTATGAGTCTACTCTGCTGGAGGAATTCAAGACCAATAAGACCCGATCTTTTGAGCTGCTAGATATTGTAGGTCATGTGGTCGAGTTCAGGTATTACTTCCTGGATTTAAACTGAGTATTGTTGTTGTGTTTATGTGGGATACTAATATGATTCTCCCTCTGCAGCTCGGATCAGTACGGGAGTCGCTTTATACAGCAGAAACTTGAAACAGCTTCTACTGAAGAGAAGAACATGATTTTTCCAGAAATACTTCCCCAAGCACGAATGTTGATGACCGATGTTTTTGGAAACTATGTTATACAGAAGGTGTGCAACTATCTTATGCATCAGTATCGAACAAATTTGATTCATTTATTAACGATTTTTGAGTTTATCTTGTTATTTTAAGACCTCAGCTTAATTTGTTGTTCTTGGCAGTTCTTCGAGTATGGGACTGAACCACAACAGAAGCAATTGGCAAACCTACTCAAGGGTCATGTATATACGCTGAGTACACAAATGTATGGTTGCCGGGTTGTTCAGAAGGTATGTATTGCTACAAACTAAACTTTCCCCTACCAAATCAGTTATGGACTAGCTGTTCACAGTCTTAGGGACATCATATTTTTCTGTAGGCTTTAGAAGTGGTTGGTGTGGAGCAACAAACACAAATGGCTTTGGAGCTTGACGGAAACACAATTATTCTGAAATTAGTTCGTGATCAGAATGGCAACCATGTAATCCAGAAGTGCATAGAATGCATCCCTCAAGAAAGGATACAGTTCATCGTTTCTGCTTTTTATGGACAAGTGGTTGAACTTTCCACCCATCCATATGGTTGCCGTGTTATTCAGGTGCTATATCAACCTATATCTGGTTTTAATGAATGTGTTTTCATTCACAATTTACTAAATTTACCTACCTGTATTGACTACCACCAGAGAGTCTTGGAGCACTGTGATGATGAAAGCACGCAAAACGCCATGATGGAGGAGATCATGCAGTGTGTGGTTCCTTTGACACAAGACCAGTATGGCAATTATGTTATCCAGGTAGCTGCTTATTCATTTACTTGTTAAATATTTGTCATTGAGCAATTTCACTTAGGCCTACTATATTAAATCAGTGGGAGGAATGGGTTATGTTGGGTTTCTTCTACCAAGTTAGCAGGGTTTTTTTTTCTATTTTTTTTTCGGTTGCAAGTTGGCAGTTACTCCACATATTTAGGAACGGAGGGAGTACATATCATGTAAATGCTCTTTCTCTTGTTTTCATATCTTGTTGGAAGTAGTTTCTAACTACCGCATGTGCTTGGTACTGTTTTGTTCATACTTCCTGCCCAGTACCACTAAGTGTTTTGATTTGTTCGATGTGATCTATCATGCCGATATATGATACTCCCTCTGTCCCATATTGGTTGTCTCTCAAACGGATGTATCTAGCACTTAAATAGGTGTAGATACATCCATTACCTAGTATGGGAGGGATGGAGTATTATATATGGACAGTTTTTTTTCCCTTCTGTTTACGGCTTTCTCGTATTACTGTGTAGACTAGCCATTACCTAGTTGAAAGTGTCATGTATCCCACTTATACAAAGGGCTTTTGGCTTCTTTGTTTTGTAGCATGTCTTGCAACATGGGAAACCAGAAGAACGCACTTCTATAATTAAGCAGCTTGCTGGACAGATCGTGAAGATGAGCCAACAGAAATTCGCTTCCAACGTTGTTGAGAAGTGTCTGTCTTTTGGTTCTCCTGAGGAGCGCCAGATACTAATTAATGAAATGCTTGGCACTACTGATGAGAATGAGCCATTACAGGTGTGTTTTCAACCAGCTGTATAAGCATACTGGTTCTTTGTTGCAGAACATGCTCTGTGTAAAAATAAAATTGATATTTATTGACTACATGAATATAGCTCTTACGTGCTATGGCTGCTGAATTTTAGTGTAGTTATTAGCACAAGCTATTTCTTGTTTTGTCTATGTCTTGAGGAACTGAAGTTGTTCAGCATGCCATACGTGTGAAACTGTTTTCTGTTTCCTCATCTGCTGCTTCAAGGCGCAGATGTGGATACCACGTCTTTATTATTCTAAAGCTTGTATTTTTGGGCAATTTCAGTCTTCTGACGTCTAGCTTCTGCTTTCCAGGCAATGATGAAAGACCAGTTTGCAAATTATGTAGTGCAGAAGGTTTTGGAGACTTGCGACGACCACAACCGTGAGCTGATTCTTTCGCGTATCAAGGTCCACCTGAACGCACTTAAGAGATACACCTACGGGAAACATATTGTTGCCCGGGTGGAGAAGCTTATAGCCGCAGGAGGTACCAGATTCCAAAGCCCCTCTTAGTCATCCTTACTGTGATTCATCCTTCTTCCTTTTTAAGACGCGTGGTTGTTTGCTTATTGCTTCCTAATCTGCATATCTTTGCAAACCCTTTTCCATTTGGATTTAATTTGTTTTTCTCATTTGCAGAAAGGCGTATCGGGGTCTCGTCGCAGTCTTGCAGAGATTGAATGGTTAGTTTGACAGAATAACCCCTGTACAGACAGATAGCGAGGCTAGCCTTACCAGTAGTCGTTGTCCAGTGCCGTCGTCGGAGAAGTTGGAGCTCAAGAAAGCCTTTGATTGTAAATAAAGGAGGGGGCCTCTGGGAATAAAGAAAGAGAAAGAGAAGAGATTTTGCTTGTTCAAAAGGAGAGAAGTTGTATATTTGTACCTTTTTCCCTCTTCGAGTAAGATACATATCTATATCTATATATATATAAGAAAGGCAAAGCATGGAAGCAAATTAGCTGAAATATTTAGGGTTAGATGATGATGGGAAGCAAGGACACCTGTAGATCCTTTTGCCTTGGGTTTCATCAGTGTATAAGGTTTCCATCTCTTGTAAAGATTTCCTATTTTACTGATGTTTCGCAGAAGTCAAATGTTTCAGTCTTTGTAAAGAAGGTTTCACAGAAATCAAATGAATGCCTGTCTATGAAATGAATGCATGCAGCTCTGGAAGTACCAATGTTTTAATTATGTTTTGTCATGTGTGGTAGATGTGTCTTTTTCCATCTTTTTTGGTGTTGATGTCTACCTGCTAATTTTACTCTTTCAAGCTGTCTCTCGACTCGCGACATATTTTCCTCTTATTTCCTCATAAGGATGCATAAAATATTTATCGAGAGTTCATTTTTTGACTTCTATTCTTAGTTCCATCACAAGAACATTTGCATGCTCATGATAGCCGTTGAAAGAGAGGAATTGGCTGAATTTGTTGCACTGGCGCTAGGCTTGGCAACTGTTAACAACTACTCTCTCCGTTCCTAAATATTTGTCTTTTTAGAGATTTAAATGGATTATTACATATGGATGTATATAGACATATTTTGAAGTGCAGATTCACTCATTTTGCTTTGTATGTAGTCACTTGTTTATTTTGAAACGGAGGAAGTATACCTAATTGCCTCGGTTAGAAATATAATTTGTGTCACAACTCATAACTGATCTAAAATATAATTAGATTAATTGTTGTTCAAAGCATGATCTTGCACAGTTATTCAACATTGGTTTTGTCGAGTGTTTCTTTGCGACATAGAAGTGCCAGGGTTTGTGGTTGTTGCATGTTATGTATGTTTGTTGGGTTGACCGTGAGGTCATGGAGTTTCTTTCTTAACGAGTAGCCCTCATATGATCTATATGTATCGGTTTTCGCCCGGTTTTCCGTTAATTAACCAGACAATTCTTTTTTTCTTAATTAATCGACGAGGCAAATCTTTTGCCTCCCTTTCAAAAATAATAATCGATGAGTATGTGTCCACCGCCTGCACCGACTTCCTACAGAATATATTCTCGCGCAAATTCAGAATGCAATTTCAACTTTTCATTATTCGAGTTTCCCCAAAAGGGCAGAGCCCCAGGATTCCTATATATAGCCAAGCATGAGGTCCTCTAACAGTCACAACCACAACATAAGCTCATATGGGTACAGCAACCGGTGCAGACTCCTAACTGAAAGCACCACCGGAGAATGTGTCCAAGAGCACCGCGGCTGACAGTGGACCGTGGCAGTGGTGTCTGCCGGACGGCACCACCGGCTTTTCTTCCCCCAGGGGTTGGTCGGCGGTGTCACGCGCACGGCATCTTTGTGGCAGCGACGTCCTTGGACATTGTGAAGAGGTCCAGGTTGTGGTGGTACCTGCCCTCCACCATGGCGTCATCTGCTCCGAGGATGCTCTCTTCCATGGGCGGTGACCTCCTGGCGCCGTACCCCGCAGCCTGCTCGTCGTCGTCGGAGCAGTTGCCGTTCCCCATCACGTCCTGCATCGCTAGGTCATCGTACTCCTCGTCAGACTTGGTGGAGTGCTCGTCGACTGATCCCGCTTCAATCTGAAGGAATTGGTTGGCGCAGAAAACATTTAGCAATCTAGAAAAAGCTTGGATTGCTGACGCACAAGCTTTGAACTGAGGCATGCTATCAACTGGCATTCCTGGTTAGCATATGGCACAATGTATTTGAAGGAGTTTAGGAAGCAGCAACTGCAATCAAGTATCTGCTACCAGAACAGAAGTACAAGTAAATCCCACTAGGAAAATTGCTGGATAATATAGTTAGCTACCTCATGAACATCTCTTTCTTCATCAGTTAGATCCTCATCAGTTTCAGCGTCAGGTGGGTCGTCAGCATCCTCTTCACTACCATAGACTGAATAATCCTCCATATGCTGGAAAGGTCACCAGAGCATTCGTTAGATCGGAATGTATAGCATCAGCAATCGTCTAAAAAAACATTAACACATTGATGCCAGTATTAATAACAAACATATCTTAGTGTTGATGCACACAACACATACCTCTTTGGAGGCGCAGTCTGACGTCTTTGGTGAGCTGCAGCATGAGGAGAAGTATCTACCGCCTGTCTCGATCCCATCAGCCCTCAGGTCATCTACACTTCCAGCATGGCTGGTGCCGCCACCTGTGTCACTCAGCCACGCGCTAATCCCGAAAGAACCAAACTGGAGATTAACTGACTCCGCCTTCCCAATTAGTGATGGGTTAACCATATGATTTCCTACTGATCTACCACTGCCTGTATTGCCATTAGCATTGCCATCACCTGAATCTACATGCCAAGCCTTAGTCACCGAACCATCAGGGTTAAGGAGAGCCATCAGGTTCCTCGAAGACCCCTTCCTTTGAATGAGCTGGAACATGCCCTTGGAACCCAAGGAGTTAGCTGCACGCTGGTTCCTGTATTCCTCATCCACTACAGGAACGGTGTTTGTGTTGAGGTCATACAACTGCTCCCCAACTTCTCGCCGGCGAAGACAGCTGAAAACCGTGGCATGTATCGCTGCCACGCTCTGGTCAACGTTAGTGTTGTTAATTTTGGGTACCAGATGCTTGTCTGCTCGGTTGCAAAGGTACTCCTGGATAGCCCTGATGTTCCGGATGTACTTGATATATCTGTTCTTTGCTGGGTCCAGTGTCATGTACTTTGCGCGTACAGCAAACCGTTCCATGTGCTTCTCCTCATTTGCAATGTAGACCATAAATGGTATTATGGAAGGATGTTTCTTCATTAGCCCCATCTATTAGATATTCAAAATAAAATATAGCTTAGTCAATTCATCAGTGCAACAAAATATATAACAGGTAAACGACACAAGAGCGCTGTAATAGAATATCAGTGTTGCTTCTGGACTAGTACGCACCACAAAATTGAGGCTCAAATGAACTCCTTCAACAATAACAGATTGCTTCTGCTCTTCCCAGGATGTAATTAATCTGTCCAGGCTGTCGATGACCATCTCGCTTTGCGCCTTGAACCCTTCTATCGCCATTTGTTTGCTGCCAATCAGCTCGGTCCTAGGAGGTAATACTGAGGATCCATGGCGAGATTTAACATCTGAAGTGTCATCTTGGCCTTCACTGGTGTTAGGATGAGAAACCATTGCGAGCTTCTTTGCCTGGCGCTTAGCCTTTGACTGAGCAACTGCAACAGGGTCCAAGTATTCTCCTGCATGGTAGGTTGACGCATAGAGAAGTGGATTTTGCTTTTCATCTGCAAAGCTTCTCATCATATGGCGTATGGAATCAGTAGAAACCACTGTCGTTATGCCCAATCTACTACCCTGGGTAAAACAAACAGACTGTATTTAGCATTCAGAAAAGAGTCAGCATCATGTATCTCTTTAATTTACAGTGCAATCTTCTAAAAGCGACAAGAAACACAACAGCTCAGGAAAGATGTCAAAGCGCTTTAAATTGGTATCTGATATGCAGATACTTAGCATTAAATGCTTCTTCCTGTGCAGAACTACTGTGTCACTGGTGTTCTATATAGTATAGCTATCACCTATCAAGAAATGGCCGAGACTCTTAGGTTAGAAAATTAACATACCAACAGAGACGATAGGGTAGACTTGCCGCATCCGCTTGTCCCACACAAGAGTACTGTCACCGATTCCTTTTTCTCCTTAATTCTGATCAGAATAATTGGAAAAAGACACAATTGCAAAAATTAGCTGCTGCTGAATCCATTGAGTAGCTACCCTATGTGTGCCCTGAAATGACTTGGATAATATATGCATATTTCATTGGAGCATAATGCATGCACCATGCTCATGAGAATAATTTGGCTTTTTTGAAAGGAATCATTGACTTTAACAAAGCACCCTAAGCATAAATGTCTGTCCTGAGCCTATTCAGTTGTGGACATAATAGATGACTAGGAGCTGTAAATTAAATCAATGAAGAAATATGCTAGTTGGATTGCTACTAATTCGTATGAACTCAATAAGATACAGATAGGGTAAAGTTACCTGCAAGCAAGAAGCAAGTCAGCCTTCTGGTTTGGTCCAACATACTTGTAAGAAGAGAGTGCATCACACACGATATTCAGAAACCTCTCTCTTGAAACAAGAATCGTTGTCTGCGTCTTGTACAATTCGAAGGGCAAGCTGCTGCCAGTTGCGTCTAGAATATCTGTGTTAAGCATCTCAGCATCTTCTCCAATGCCCAGGCTAGAGGCATTTTCTTCTTTAACAGCCCTGTCTGACCTTGATGCATCCAAGAATTCACTCCTCATCACACTGAACACTCTCTTGCTAATCTGACAGTGCCAACAAGGGTGACAAAAAATTCACTGTTAAACTCCGCACACCAATAAAAATAAGTTGTGCACAGAAACGGCGTATTACTTTGCAGCTTATCGAAAAAGACGATGAGGAAAATAAGATATGCCAAACAGTCATGACCAAATCAGAGTAAGAAAATTACGTTAAGTGAGAACCTGATACCAGAGCTCAGGTCAACTCCAAGATGCATATTTGCTTAGGCAGCTAACCGAAATGGACGATGAGAAAAACAAGATACAGCAAACAGTCATGATCAAATCAGAGTACGGAAATTACGTCAAGTGAGAACCTGATGCCAGAGCTCAGGTCAACTCCAAGATGCATATTTGCTTAGGCAGCTAACCGAAACGGACGATGAGAAAAACAAGACACGCCAAACAGTCATGATCAAAGCAGAGTACGAAAATTACGTCAAGTGAGAACCCGATGCCAGAGCTCAGGTCAACTCCAAGATGCATATTTGCTTAGGCAGCTAATCGAAATGGACGATGAGGAAAACAAGATACGCCAAACAGCCAACACCAAATCAGAGTACAGAAATTACGTCAAGTGGGAACCCGATACCGGAGCTCAGGCCCGGTTCCAAGATACAGACTAGAACGGTAGCCCGTCAAGCTGCAGTTCCCGAGCATAAAGATCATTGGCAAGGCAAAGCCTGGATGTCTATATCATCATAACATGGTGATGTCTCTGTCATCAGAGCACAATAAATCGAAGAAAGGAATAGCGATTCACACTAGGTGTAGGTGTAGCAAAGGGGGCAACGGTATGTGACGATAATGACCCCCAAGCAAAGTATCACCAAAAGACAAAATTCAGTCTGCAACAAGAGGAACAGCTTGGACAAAATACGCGGAATCAGATCCGATCTTTTGTTGCAAAGAATGACCCTGGCCAAAAGACGGCGAAAGGGATATGGGAGTTTCCTGTCCAATCCAATCCAAGGGAAGTGAACCGGCCCGGGGGAGTTTGGATCGGATTGGGCCAAGAACATGGTGTGCTCATCGATTGGTGGAGCGGCTGTCGCCTTCCCGTGTCGAAATCGTCCCACCGCCAAACACTATGCTAGGCATGCCTAACTACATCTCTTGAGCAAAGAACAATCGATTCAACACCCTGCTAGGCATGTGCTGCCCATGAATGAACATGAAGGATCTATGGCATCTACTCTAGAACATAACAGAAGCAGGCAGAGGCAGTTGTCACCTTCCCGTGTCAAAATCGTCCCACTGCCGAACACTATGCTGGGCATGCCTAACTGCATCGTCTGAACCAGGAAGGAGCAATTCAGGCAGCAGCGCCAGAGCTCTATGCTGCACATGTGCAGCAGCGCCATGGAGGATCTGTGGCATCTGAAACAGAGTAGGAGCAGCCAGTTTCGTCCCCAGTCTAATACTCTAATCTAATCGTGGCATGGCGCGCGAGGGCCTCCAATCGGAGGCGGGCGGCCGTCCATTGCTCGGGAGGGATCAAGATCGCAGACAGCAAAGAGGAAAGGGGGAGGGGGGAAGGGA
>NW_021208479.1:87776-112087 GCF_002162155.2 Triticum dicoccoides
GGAGGGTGCTCTGCAGGACGGGGCGGGTGTACCGGAACGCCCGCCGGCCGCCGCCGTCGGCGACGGCAATGTAGAGCAGCTTGGGCGGCGGCGCCTCCGCCATGGATCAGGGATCCCTCACGGAGCCCGCCGGGTCAAAGATGGGGTTTTGAGGCGCATTGCGGCGGCGGGGTCATGGGCGCGGGCATGGGCGTGGGCGTGGGGGGCGGTGGGGAGGGCCGAGAGGGCAAGCAAGCAGGTGTCGTCACGACGTCCACGCCGCGCGCGCCCATGGCTTCCACATGGCCGCGCTCCCTCTCCCTCTCTCTCTCTGGCTCCGCTCTGCACGAGAGGAGTCGTCGCCTTCCTCCTCCGCTTTCTCTCTCTAAAGTTGTGGGATTTGGCCTTCCCTCCCTCCTCTGCTTTTCTCCTCTCCTCCTTCCGCTTTTATTGCCTCCTGCCTCTCTCCTTTTCTCTCTCTCTCTCTCTCTTTTCTTTTACCCTTTTTTTATAGAGCTATTAATAATGTACAAATAATAAAAGTGCTACTCCACAAGGAATTTTTTTAAATTTAAGGATAGTGACTTCGTAAATTTCAAGATGATATGCCGGCTCAGTCTTTCGAAGGTGCTCATAGGGGTAGAGAGTGCGTGTGTGCAAGACTGTGTGTAAATTACATACTAGTGAAGTAATTGTTGAACCAATTAGTATCTTATTAGTAAAACTTAAATGCCCTGGTGAGTACTTTCTCCTGAGTAATTGTTGAACGTCAATATACCCCATAGCCCATTACCAAGGTTGCAATGGTGCATCCTTGTCCTTGCTGAGCGGGACTCGATTGCAATCAGAAACGAATTCCGGTATCTCATTCAGGTGGGCTCCTTGATATATTGTCCATGACTCCAGGAGGCTCCTCATCTTGTTTTAAATTTCTCGAATATAACTTTGACAGTAATCACGAGATTCCAATAGTACAATATCATTATTATTGAATTTTATTTTATTGTGCTTACTCTTTAAACCAATGGTGCAACCATTTAGTAGTACGATCCTTTCTCGTGTCAATCGTTTTCAATTCCCTCTTGTGTGGGTCTTCTTGTGTGAATGGTTGTATCTATCCATCGTCTATACGTGGCACTGGCCTTAGTATTAAATCACCTTGGTTGTGCCGGTGTTCCCATGTGAGAAGAGATCAGACAGAAACAAGTGAGATTTTTATATCAGGGCATCCATCCGCACTAGGTGTTGGGCACGTAGGTGAGTACTCTTGTTTAACTCAGCGATATCTTTGGCGGCATATGCATAAATCTATCTCTTTTTTAGAAAGAACCATGGGGACAAGAATTGAACTGCTATTTACACGGCTGACTTGATTTTCACCCAATTTGTAGCAAATAAAACTTGTATTTGCGACCAAGTCGGTGCCTAGTTAAATTATTAAAACTTTTAGCACGGATTTCATTTTGATTATTTGGACAGAAAATTTGAAAACCACTTTATATGTATAAGAACTTAATTTATCCTGGAATGTATTTATTGAATTCTAGTACTCCATCCGATCTAAATTAATTGACCCTCCTTTAATACAATTTTATACGTCAATTATTTTGGGTCGCAGGGAGTACATTATTCTCAGTTTCATATGTACATCGTAAAAATTAACTGCTGGTCCAAGTTACTACGTTGAGGACCATATCAGTCTCCAAAATACCACTCCAGTGTGTTTGTTTAGACACGGCAGCGGCGACACTTTGCGTCGTCATCCTCTTGGGGGCGTTGTCGTGGAGCCCCAGATGTCTCCGGTCGAGCCTCGACTAGGTGTCAAGCTTGTTCTAGTTTCATGTCCATCTTTTGATGTGCTTTGTAAGTGAGCCTCCCCATTATATCATATCGTTCGACCGTGTACCTTGTTGTGTTGTTGCTTTATTTATATATCGATGCGAAAGCTTGTTTCGGGAGTAGCTTGTATAAATTGTAACCGCAACAAAATGTCTCCGTGTATCTATCTAGTCTAGTGCTATAGCAAGCGCGAATAAAATAAAAATGATCTAGCTAGATGGGGGACTTGTTACGGATTTGTTTTTTTCTTTTTTTGAGGAAAAAAGAATAAAATCGCTGCGCCGCAGCTTGCCCCCTGCGCTCCTTTTCCTCTGCGATAAGGCCAAAGGCCATATGTCGTCCGTGCGCGATTCCGTTGTGCGGTTGCGGCCGGCCGTGGATCGTGCGTGCACGCATGGTGAAGAGTGAAGACCAGCGGCGGCGATGGCCGGCGTCCGTCCGTTGTTGTGGGATGGATCCGTCCCCCTTTCTTTCCGGCCGGCACCTTTGCCTTTGCACCTTCTTTCTTTCCCCTTTTTGCTTTTCGTATCGTACGTGTGTGAAACAAAGAAGCGAGGATGGCCGTCCGTCCGTCCATGGCGAGCAGAGACCAGCTGCACGCCAGCTGCATTGCATTTGCATGGATGGATTCGGACGGCGACGATCGGAATCGGATCGACGACGTACGCCGGCCGGCCGCCTCCAGAAGACAGACGTACATCGCTCATAGATAGACACGGACCCTCCTTGAACGAAGAAACACAGGGCCAAGTCTAGACGTGCGAGCGAGTATGCGGCGGTGCACGGCGACCGTTGACTCACTCACTCACTCACCCTCTAAAGGCAGCCAAGAGAAAATCCATACAGTTCGGGTGGCGGTCAGCCGCAGACGGATTCACCGGAAACCTAAACCAGCCGGATCCAAGAAGACCCGCCATTGACGGGAAACACACCAACAAAATAAGGATAGGGGCAAGGAGAACATTTTCCTACTCTGAAACAGCGCCACCGCTTCACCGTTCCAAACCGAACACGAAGACTCTCTAAAGAGAAACTGAAAGGAATCACCCATGCTGTTGTCCAACAGGTCCGGGGCCTAATGATCGTGCACCGACGCCCACCTCTCTAATGATCTAGCTAGGCCGGACCACCGATGAAGAACCCCATGCTGAATCCCTCCGCCCATCACCACCACGCACCGCCTGATGGCCGGCCCGAGCCCGTCGTTTTTGCGCTTTTCTTAAGGGGCCCGGCCTGAGGCCCGAGGCCTGGCGGGCTTTTACACGTTCGGGCCGGGCTTGGGCCCAAAAACCAGGCCTGATGGCCGGGCCAGGCCGGGCCCGGGCCTAGTTTTTTGCCACGGGCTTGGCTCGGCCTGGCCCGAGGTTTGGCCAGGTATACCTGGTAGTGACAAGAGGGTTTGATGACGGGTTGGCGGCTAGGGTTACACGGCCGCCCATGTCGCCGCCTATTCCAAGAAAAACGATTCGTGCAACTGATAAGGTGAGTGTTCTATTTTCTTTTCTCCTTTGTTGTTGCACCTTTTGCCTATAATATTCGTGTGTGTGAAAAGAAACGTGTATTTTTCCCTGCAAAAAATAAAAAGAAGAACAAACATGGATCACCATCTATGGCGGGTGGTGCATGGGCGGATTTAGATGGTGATGACGGGTGGACCGGACCATCGACGTATGCCTGCCGCCCATCTACAACACCAAGGGGATAGTTTTCAATTTGCCTTGAAGTTGAATTGAATTCATCTTTTTTACCGTCTTCTTGTTTTTATTTTAGAACTAGTGATCATGGATTTTGTAAGAACGTATAATAATGATAAAAGTACCACCACTACTCTATCCGTTCGTTAAATTATGGTGTAAACTGAATTTCGTCAACAACGTTTGATCATGGATTGCGCTTTCAATATAAGATTTATATATGATACAAATGCATGCCTATACGTACATAAATTGCATAATTTTTAGCTGTGGTTGATCCTTATATTTGAGAAGCCAAATGGGACGAGAAGCAAGGGGGGTGAGTACTTTCGCATGTTTTTAAATTAAAAAGGTTGTTGTGGTGAACATTGGCATAATTTGTCGAGTATATAACTTTGACACTAATCAGCAGATTCTAACCGTACAGTTTTATTCTTAGTGGATTTATTTTATTGCGCTAGCTCTTTAAATCGGTGGCACACATTTCACAATCTTTATAAAAGGGAAAATGCATGATCCTATATTTCTTTCCTGTGTCAGTCGTTTTCTATTATGTCTTGTGTTGATCTTTTCTTTTGTGTCAGTTGGTTGTGTCTGTTCTTTGTGGACAGGTGGCATTACCATTAAATCGCCTTGATTGTGCCGACTGTTCCCATGTGAGAATTAATTAGGCTAGACAGGAACAAGTGAGATCTTACAAAGAAAAGAGAGCTGACAGGAACAAGTGATGTTTCTATATCACTGAAAAAAGAGGCGCGACTTTGGATTAGGCATCCATCTGCACTAGGTGTCGGGCAGACACGTAAGTACTCTTGTTTAATCTAGCGATATTTTGTTTGCACCATATATATATATATATGTTCAAATCTCTCTCTCTCTCTCTCTCTCTCTCTCTCTAGCAGGAACCACCAGACAAAAACTCGCTTGTTCTTTATGCAGCTAAATCAAATTTTAGGCCTTATATATCATAAACAAGTACTCTCTCCGTCCCATAATGTAAAACGTTTTTTTGACACTTACATTATGGGCGGAGGGAGTAATGGTTTGGACATATTTCCAGCCAACTTTAAAAAAAAAATCAAAAATTTAAAACCTTGTGCATGGGCTCGTCCTGAAAAGCATTTATAGAATCTCAGTTTTTCATAATTTAATAAAAATAATAAAACACGAATTACTAGTCAGAGCCTCAGAGGTACATCTTGTAGACAGATAATTGTCCAAATAACACTACTACTTATTTTGTGATATAGAGAGTAGTTTATAAATTGTGATGCTGTTTTCTACTCCACTCAGCACATAAAAAGGAAGTGATGCTCCAACTTCTCGAGTGCGATATTTTAGGGACGGGCCTCTAGTGTGCCAAGAAATCAAAACAATAATCAAAGACGCTATTTAAACATTTCCACAAACATATATTTTATCTATAAAATGCAGATGCACTATCTCTATGCACCTGCAAAGTTCATTAAATAATACAAATATTTGTATACTACAGAAGAAAAGAAAAAAATTCTGGCACAAATACAACAAAAATACATTTTTGATCTACATGCTCGTCTTCTTTGTGTACAGTACACATGGAATATTTGTTGATGAAAATGTCTTACCCACAAAGTATACATACGTATGTGTAGGCATATGATCCTCTTCCAGAATTTATTTTCGTAGGTGTAGTGTAGAAAGAATGTTTCCGATTGAAGAAACTAAAAATGCTACTTCTCCAAACGCACTTCATCGCGAGTGCGCGGGAATAAATGAGACGGTCGCCTCGTGCCTTCTCTCTGCACACGATTCCACGCTGCAATCGCGGCCTGCAAAGCTCGCCGTGCGACCTGCGTGCACGGCAAAACCAGCAATGGCCGGCGTCCGTCTGTTCTTGTAGAACAAATCTGTCCACCTTTCCAGCTTCTTTGCTTTGGCAAGTTCTTTTAGAAAAAACCTTTATCTTCATATGTGAAGAACAAAGGTGGACGACCGTCCATGACGGGTAAGGTATGTACAGGTGCATGGATGGATTCGGACCGTGCCGGCGTACTTGACAGAGAGAACCTTCGGTACGAAGGTTAGACAGGAAGAACCTTATTCCATATTCAGAAACCGCTGCCGCCTCGTCTTCTTGAACACGCCACAAACTCTAACAAAATTAAAAAACACCTAAAAACATAGCCCTCTCGCGGGCAGGGGCCGAGATCCACCGCGCCTCCATGGTCTTAGGACCATAGGAGACGAGGCGGATCAGCGACAGCGCCGGCAAGAGGCTGAGGAAACCCTAGTCAAGAGTCACATGGGTCTTTGCCTCACGCTTGCACTTTTCAATAAAGGATGGATTTTATTGACTCAAAACGAAGCATCAAGTGGATACAAACACAACGAGCACACACCCGATCAATGCATAGCTGGAATGCACACCGTCAACACCAACACACACATAAAGAATACACCGGCAAATAGCAAGGTCATATAAGACCCAAGCTATGTATGAGCAAGGAAAAAAAACCAAAGTGACAAACTACAACTATGACTGTATCCGCACCAATTATCTCATGACACCACAAGGACAGAGAGATTCTTCAACAGGAACGCCTCCAGGAAGGAAGCGACACTCAAGCATCGTCGTCACCAGATCCAACAGTCAAAGGTCAGATTCTAGATTTTCACCCTAAAATACCATTCTGAGCATATCCGAGCAATGTCTTCAATAAGATAATGATGCAAAAACATCATCATTGCAAGGTATAACCAACTCGGGTTAGACCTAGATTTTCACCCCTGAAGCTCGTCGAAGTCAATCATGTGTTCTCTCCACCACTTTCCATGATCCTAGCAGCTACATGAGCTGGCCTAGAAAACTTGCACTCGAAGTGCTACTTTATCATGTCTTTAATTACAAACTGTTGTCTTGGACATCAACGTTATTTATCGAAGTTCCCGCAAAAAATAAAAACGTTATTTTTATCAAAGAATATAACTTTGAAGGGTATCATATACTAACAGTACAATTTTATTCTCATTGGATTTTACTTCATCGTGCTAGCAAGCTCTCTAAATCAATGTCACACAATTTCACAATCAGTAAAAAAGAAGCCGGTGTACCCGTTCTCTTTTTTCTTGTGTCAATCGTTTTCGATTCTGTCTTGTGCTGTTTTTTTTTGTGCGTCAGTGTGGATGTACCCGTTCTTCGTCGACACGTGGCAGCATGCACTATTAAAATTTCATTGGTCATGCCGGTGTTCCCTTTGTTTGTTTCTTGGATCATCCTCCCATCGAGTTGTGCTAACCGTACAAGAGCGCGTAAGGTAGATTCTTCCCGGCGGCAACGAAAAGAATCTTGATCAAGCGGCTGACATCGTCCGGCATTGCAGCCACAGAGCGGAATGTGTGACGGGTGCCTGAGCGGATGGATTCGGACGGCGACGTCGGGCGGATCGGACCGTCGACGTACGCCGGCCGGCATGGCGACTGTCGACGTATGCGACGGTGCATGGCGACCGTTGACTCACTCACCGACCCTAGCTTTCAAGGCACTACTACGGTGCCACCGCTAGCCAAGTTTTTCCTGCATGCTTGACTGACTGGCTCTCACACGAAAGAAGAAAAATCGATTAAGTTCAGCCTGCGCCATATGCTACTCCCTCCGTCCCACAATGTAGCACGTTTTTTTGCAGTACATTAATGTCAAAAAACGTCTTATATTATGAGATAGAGGGAGTAATATATTACGTTGTAAACTTGCAATGATGATGTTTTTGATTTTGACAGGCGGCGACGGGAGCCTCCCTGTCTTGACCACATACCAGTGACTCAACGGTGACATGCTATGGTGTCAAACTGCACAAAACCGCGTCCAAGAATTTGCACAAGCTCTCTACCACTTCATCACCCACACCAATCTAGCAGGTGGTCATACAAGGATGATATGATTTACCATAGTGGCACAAATTAGCATGCAATCCCTAAATGTATTCCCCTTGTGTAAAATGTACCAACTGTTTTATACAATAAAAGTTCCCTTTGTGAACAATTGAACCATTAGTCAGACAATTAACAAGTAAACTTTTCCATCACTGCATACAAGACTTCCATATTTGTTGGGGAACGTTGCATAAAATAAAAATTTTCCTACGTTCACCAAGATCCATCTATGAGTTCATCTAGCAACGAGATAGAGAGAGAGATGCATCTACATACCCTTGTAGATCGCGTGCGGAAGCGTTCAAGAGAACGGGGTTGAGGTAGTCGTTCTCGTCGTGATCCTATCACCGGAGATCCTAGCGCCGAACGGATGGCACCTCCGCGTTCAACACACGTACGGTCAGCGTGACGTCTCCTTCGTCTTGATCCAGCAAGGGGGAAGGAGAGGTTGATGAAGATCTAGCAGCACGACGGCGTGGTGATGGATGCAGTAGGACTCCGGCAGGGTTTCGCCAAGCAACTGCGGGAGGAGGAAGAGGTGTAGCAGGGGGAGGGAGGCGCCAAGACTTAGGTGCGGCTGCCCTCCCTCCCCCCTCCTTTATATAGGCCCCCTGGGGGGGGGGGGCGCCGGCCCTGGAGATGGGAATCTCCCAAGGGGCGGCGGCCAGGGGGGTGGAGTGCCCCCCAAGGCAAGTGGTGTGCCCCCCACCCTAGGGTTTCCAACCCTAGGCGCAGGGGGGCCCAAGGTGGGGCGCACCAGCCCACTAGGGGCTGGTTCCCCTCCCACTTCAGCCCACGGGGCGCTCCAGGATAGGTGACCCCACCCAGTGGTCCCGGTACAATACCGGGTGACCCCGAAACTTTCTCAATGGCCGAAACAACACTTCCTATATATAATTCTTTACCTCCGGACCATTCCGGAACTCCTCGTGACGTCCGGGATCTCATCCGGGACTCCGAACAACATTCGGTTTGCTGCATACTCATATTCATACAACCCTAGCGTCACCGAACCTTAAGTGTGTAGACCCTACGGGTTCGGGAGACATGCAGACACGACCAAGACGGCTCTCCGGTCAATAACCAACAGCGGGATCTGGATACCCATGTTGGCTCCCACATACTCCCTGATGATATCATCGGATGAACCACGACGTCGAGGATTCAAGCAACCCCGTATACTATTCCCTTTGTCAGACAGTATGTTACTTGCCCGAGATTCGATCATCGGTATCCCAATACCTCGTTCAATCTTGTTGCCGGCAAGTCACTTTACTCGTACCGTAATGCATGATCCCGTGACCAGACACTTGGTCACTTTGAGCTCATTATGATGATGCACTACCGAGTGGGCCCAGTGGTACCTCTCCGTTATACGGAGTGATAAATCCCAGTCTCGATCCGTGTCAACCCAACAGACACTTTCGGAGATACCAGTAGTGCACCTTTATAGTCACCCAGTTACATTGTGACGTTTGGTACACCCAAAGCACTCCTACGGTATCCGGGAGTTACACGATCTCATGGTCTAAGGAAAAGATACTTGACATTGAAAAAGCTCTAGCAAACGAACTACACGATCTTTGCGCTATGCTTAGGATTGGGTCTTGTCCATCACATCATTCTCCTAATGATGTGATCCCGTTATCAACGACATCCAATGTCCATAGTCAGGAAACCATGATTATCTGTTGATCAACGAGCTAGTCAACTAGAGGCTCACTAGGGACATGTTTTTGGTCTAAGTATTCACACGTGTATTACGATTTCCGGATAATACAATTATAGCATGAATAAAAGACAACTATCATGAACAAAGAAATATAATAATAATCCTTTTATTATTGCCTCTAGGGCATATTTCCAACAGTCTCCCACTTGCACTAGTCAATAATCTAGTTACATTGTGATGAATCGAACACCCATAGAGTTCTGATGCTGATCATGTTTTGCTCGCGGAAGAGGTTTAGTCAACGGATCTGCGACATTCAGATCCGTATGTACTTTGCAAATTTCTATGTCTCCATCTTGAACATTTTCACGAATGGAGTTGAAGCGACGCTTGATGTGCCTGGTCTTCTTGTGAAACCTGGGCTCCTTGGCAAGTGCAATAGCTCCAGTGTCGTCACAGAAGAGTTTGATCGGCCCCAACGCATTGGGTATGACTCCTAGGTCGGTGATGAACTCCTTCACCCAAATTGCTTCATGCGCTGCCTCCGAGGCTGCCATGTACTCCGCTTCACATGTAGATCCCGCCACGACGCTCTGCTTGCAGCTGCACCAGCTTACTGCCCCACCATTCAACATATACATGTATCCGGTTTGTGACTTAGAGTCATCCAGATCTGTGTCGAAGCTAGCATCGACATAACCCTTTACGACGAGCTCTTCGTCACCTCCATAAACGAGAAACATGTCCTTTGTCCTTTTCAGGTACTTCAGGATATTCTTGACCGCTGTCCAGTGTTCCTTGCCGGGATTACTTTGGTACCTTCCTACCAAACTTACGGCAAGGTTTACATCAGGTCTGATACACAGCATGGCATACATAATAGATCCTATGGCTGAGGCATAGGAGATGACACTCATCTCTTCTTTATCTTTTGCCGTGGTCGGGCATTGAGCCGAGCTCAATCTCACACCTTGCAATACAGGCAAGAACCCTTTCTTGGACTGATCCATTTTGAACTTCTTCAAAATCTTATCAAGGTATGTGCTTTGTGAAAGACCTATGAGGCGTCTCGATCTATCCCTATAGATTTTGATGTCTAATATGTAAGCAGCTTCTCCAAGGTCCTTCATTGAAAAACACTTATTCAAGTAGGCCTTAATGCTGTCCAAGAATTCTATATCATTTCCCATCAAAAGTATGTCATCTACATATAATATGAGAAATGCTACAGAGCTCCCACTCACTTTCTTGTAAACGCAGACTTCTCCATAAGTGTGCATAAACCCAAACGCTTTGATCATCTCATCAAAGCGAATGTTTCAACTCCGAGATGGTTGCACCAGCCCATAAATGGATCGCTGGAGCTTGCATACTTTGTTAGCATTCTTAGGATCGACAAAACCTTCCGGCTGCATCATATACAGCTCTTCCTTAAGATAACCGTTAAGGAATGCCGTTTTGACGTCCATCTGCCATATCTCATAATCATAGTATGCGGCAATTGCTAACATGATTCGGACGGACTTAAGCTTCGCTACGGGAGAGAAAGTCTCATCATAGTCAATCCCTCGAACTTGCCGATAACCCTTAGCGACAAGTCGAGCTTTATAGATGGTGACATTACCATCCGCGTTCGTCTTCTTCTTAAAGATCCATTTGTTTTCTATCGCTCGCCGATCATCGGGCAAGTCAGTCAAAGTCCATAGTTTGTTTTCATACATGGATTCTATCTCGGATTGCATGGCTTCAAGCCATTTGTTGGAATCTGGGCCCGCCATCGCTTCTTCATAGTTTGAAGGTTCACCGTTGTCTAACAACATGATTTCCAGGACAGGGTTGCCATACCACTCTGGTGTGGAACGTGTCCTCGTGGACCTACGAAGTTCAGTAGCAACTTGATCCGAAGTACCTTGATCATCATCATTAATTTCCTCTCCAGTCGGTGTAAGCACCACAGGAACATTTTCCTGAGCTGCACTACTTTCCGGTTCAAGAGGTAGTACTTCATCGAGTTCTACTTTCCTCCCACTTACTCCTTTCGAGAGAAACTCTTTTTCCAGAAAGGATCTGTTCTTGGCAACAAAGATCTTGCCTTCGGATCTAAGGTAGAAGGTATACCCAATGGTTTATTTAGGGTATCCTATGAAGACGCATTTTTCCGACTTGGGTTTGAGCTTTTCAGGTTGAAGTTTCTTGACATAAGCATCGCATCCCCAAACTTTTAGAAACGACAGCTTAGGTTTCTTCCCAAACCATAATTCATACGGTGTCGTCTCAACAGATTTAGACGGTGCCATATTTAAAGTGAATGTAGCTGTCTCTAGAGCGTATCCCCAAAATGATAGCGGTAAATCGGTAAGAGACATCATAGATCGCACCATATCCAATAGAGTGCGATTACGATGTTCGGACACACCATTACGCTGAGGTGTTCCAGGTGGCGTGAGTTGTGAAACGATTCCACATTTTCTTAAGTGTGTACCAAATTCGTGACTTAAATATTCTCCTCCACGATCTAATCGTAGGAACTTTATCTTTCGGTCACGTTGATTTTCTACCTCATTCTGAAATTCCTTGAACTTTTTAAAGGTCTCAGACTTGTGTTTCATCAAGTAGACATACCCATATCTACTTAAGTCATCAGTGAGAGTGAGAACATAACGATATCCTCCGCGAGCCTCAACGCTCATTGGACCACACACATCAGTATGTATGATTTCCAATAAGTTGGTTGCTCGCTCCATTGTTCCAGAGAACGGAGTTTTGGTCATTTTGCCCATGAGGCATGGTTCGCATGTGTCAAATGATTCATAATCGAGAGACTCTAAAAATCCATCAACATGGAGCTTCTTCATGCGCTTGACACCAATGTGACCAAGGCGGCAGTGCCACAAGTATGTGGGACTATCGTTATCAACTTTACATCTTTTGGTATTCACACTATGAATATGTGTAACATTACGTTCGAGATTCATTAAGAATAAACCATTGACCATCGGGGCTTGACCATAAAACATATCTCTCATATAAATAGAACAACCATTATTCTCGGATTTAAATGAGTAGCCATCTCATATTAAACGAGATCCAGATACAATGTTCATGCTCAAACTTGGCACTAAATAATAATTATTGAGGTTCATAACTAATCCCGTGGGTAAATGTAGAGGTAGCGTGCCGACGGCGATCACATCGACCTTGGAACCGTTCCCGACGCGCATCGTCACCTCGTCCTTCGCCAGTCTCCGCTTATTCCGCAGCTTCTGCTGTGAGTTACAAATATGAGCAACGACACCGGTATCAAATACCCAGGAGTTACTACGAGTACTGGTAAGGTACACATCAATTACATGTATATCACATATACCTTTAGTGTTGCCGGCCTTCTTGTCCGCTAAGTATTTGGGGCAGTTCCGCTTCCAGTGACCCTTCCCTTTGCAATAAAAGCACTCAGTCTCAGGCTTGGGTCCATTCTTTGACTTCTTCCCGGTAACTGGCTTACCGGGCGCGGCAACATCTTTGCCATCCTTCTTGAAGTTCTTCTTACCCTTGCCCTTCTTGAACTTAGTGGTCTTATTGACCATCAACACTTGATGTTCTTTCTTGATTTCAACCTCTGCTGACTTTAGCATTGAAAATACCTCAGGAATGGTCTTCACCATCCCCTGCATATTGTAGTTCATCACAAAGCTCTTGTAGCTCGGTGGGAGCGACTGAAGGATTCTGTCAATGACCGCCTCGTCCGGGAGGTTGATCTCCAGCTGGGACAGGCGGTTGTGCAACCCAGACATTTTGAGTATGTGCTCACTGACAGAACTATTTTCCTCCATGTTACAACTATAGAACTTGTCGGAGACTTCATATCTCTCGACCCGGGCATGAGCTTGAAAAACCATTTTCAGCTCCTCGAACATCTCATATGCTCCGTGTTGCTCAAAACGCTTTTGGAGCCCCGGTTCTAAGCTGTAAAGCATGCCGCACTGAACGAGGGAGTAATCATCAGCACGTGACTGCCAAGCGTTCATAACGTCTTGATTCTCTGGGATGGGTGCTTCACCTAGCGGTCCTTCTAGGACATATGCTTTCTTGGCTGCTATGAGGATGATCCTCAGGTTCCGGACCCAGTCCAAATAGTTGCTGCCATCATCTTTCAGCTTGGTTTTCTCTAGGAACGCGTTGAAATTCATGTTGACATGAGCGTTGGCCATTTGATCTACAAGACATATTTTGCAAAGATTTTAGACTAAGTTCATGATAATTAAGTTCATCTAATCAAATTATTTAATGAACTCCCACTCAGATTTGACATCCCTCTAGTCATCTAAGTTTTACACGATCCGAGTCGACTATGCCGTGTCCGATCATCACGTGAGACGGACTAGTCATCATCGGTGAACATCTCCATGTTGATCGTATCTTCCATACGACTCATGTTCGACTTTTCGGTCTCTTGTGTTCCGAGGCCATGTTTGTACATGCTAGGCTCGTCAAGTTAACCCTAAGTGTTTATGCATGTGTAAAACTGTCTTACACCCGTTGTATGTGAACGTAAGGATCTATCACACCCGATCATCACGTGGTGCTTCGAAACGACGAACTTTAGCAACGGTGCACAGTTAGGGGGAACACTTTCTTGAAATTATTATAAGGGATCATCTTATTTACTACCGCCGTTCTAAGTAAACAAGATGCATAAAACATAATAAACATCACATGCAATTATATAAAGTAGTGACGTGATATGGCCAATATCATATAGCTCCTTCGATCTCCATCTTCGGGGCTCCATGATCATCTTCGTCACCGGCATGACACCATGATCTCCATCATCGTGCCTCCATGAAGTTGCTCGCCAACTATTACTTCTACTACTATAGCTAACGGTTTAGCAATAAAGTAAAGTAATTACATGGCGTTAAATCATTGACACGCAGGTCATACAATAATTAAGACAACTCCTATGGCTCCTGCCGGTTGTCATACTCATCGACATGCAAGTCGTGATTCCTATTACAAGAACATGATCTCATACATCACAATATATCATTCATCATTCATCACAACTTCTGGCCATATCACATCACATGACAATTGCTACAAAAACAAGTTAGACGTCCTCTAATTATTGTTGCATATTTTACGTGGCTGCAATTGGGTTCTAGCAAGAACGTTTTCTTACCTACGAATAATCACAACGTGATTTTGTCAACTTCTATTTACCCTTCATAAGGACCCTTTTCATCAAATCCGCTCCAACTAAAGTAGGAGAGACAGACACCCGCTAGCCACCTTATGCAACTAGTGCATGTCAGTCGGTGGAACCTGTCTCACGTAAGCGTACGTGTAAGGTCGGTCCGGGCCGCTTCATCCCACAATACCGCTGAAGCAAGAAAAGACTAGTAGTGGCAAGCAAGTTGACAAGATCTACGCCCACAACAGATTTGTGTTCTACTCGTGCAATAGAGAACTACGCATAGACCCAGCTCATGATGCCACTGTTGGGGAACGTTGCATAAAATAAAAATTTTCCTACGTTCACTAAGATCAATCTATGAGTTCATCTAGCAACGAGAGAGAGAGAGAGAGATGCATCTACATACCCTTGTAGATCGCGTGTGGAAGCGTTCAAGAGAACGGGGTTGAGGTAGTCGTTCTCGTCGTGATCCTATCACCGGAGATCCTAGCGCCGAACGAACGGCACCTCCGCGTTCAACACACGTACGGTCAGCGTGACGTCTCCTCCGTCTTGATCCAGCAAGGGGGAAGGAGAGGTTGATGAAGATCCAGCAGCACGACGGCGTGGTGGTGGATGCAGCAGGACTCCGGCAGGGCTTCGCCAAGCAACTGCGGGAGGAGGAAGAGGTGTAGCAGGGGGAGGGAGGCGCCAAGACTTAGGTGCGGCTGCCCTCCCTCCCCCCTCCTTTATATAGGCCCCCTGGGGGGGCGCCGGCCCTGGAGATGGGAATCTCCCAAGGGGGCGGCGGCCAGAGGGGGTGGAGTGCCCCCCAAGGCAAGTGGTGCGCCCCCCCACCCTAGGGTTTCCAACCCTAGGCACAGGGGGGGCCCAAGGGGGGCGCACCAGCCCACTAGGGGCTGGTTCCCCTCCCACTTCAGCCCACGGGGCCCTCCAGGATAGGTGGCCCCACCCGGTGGACCCCCGGGACCCTTCCGGTGGTCCCGGTACAATACCGGGTGACCCCGAAAATTTCCCGAGGGCCGAAACAGCACTTCCTATATATAATTCTTTACCTCCGGACCATTCCGGAACTCCTCGTGACGTCCGGGATCTCATCCGGGACACCGAACAACATTCGGTTTGCTGCATACTCATATTCATACAACCCTAGCGTCACCGAACCTTAAGTGTGTAGACCCTACGAGTTCGGGAGACATGCAGACATGACCGAGACGGCTCTCCGGTCAATAACCAATAGCGGGATCTGGATACCCATGTTGGCTCCCACATACTCCTCGATGATATCATCGGATGAACCACGACGTCGAGGATTCAAGCAACCCCGTATACTATTCCCGTTGTCAGACGGTATGTTACTTGCCCGAGATTCGATCGTCGGTATCCTAATACCTCGTTCAATCTTGTTGCCGGCAAGTCACTTTACTCGTACCGTAATGCATGATCCCGTGACCAGACACTTGGTCACTTTGAGCTCATTATGATGATGCACTACCGAGTGGGCCCAGTGGTACCTCTCCGTTATACGGAGTGATAAATCCCAGTCTCGATCCGTGTCAACCCAACAAACACTTTCGGAGATACCAGTAGTGCACCTTTATAGTCACCCAGTTACGCTGTGACGTTTGGTGCACCCAAAGCACTCCTACGGTATCCGGGAGTTACACGATCTCATGGTCTAAGGCAAAGATACTTGACATTGAAAAAGCTCTAGCAAACGAACTACACGATCTTTGCGCTATGCTTAGGATTGGGTCTTGTCCATCACATCATTCTCCTAATGATGTGATCCCGTTATCAACGACATCCAATGTTCATAGTCAGGAAACCATGACTATTTGTTAATCAACGAGCTAGTCAACTAGAGGCTCACTAGGGACATGTTTTTGGTCTAAGTATTCACACGTGTATTACGATTTCCGGATAATACAATTATAGCATGAATAAAAGACAACTATCATGAATAAAGAAATATAATAATAATCCTTTTATTATTGCCTCTAGGGCATATTTCCAACAATATTATGTTTCAACATGCATATGGTGTGCCACCGTGTGGGCATGGCTAGTTGTTCGAAGAGCAAGCCTTGATTTTTCTTGAAGTATGACCTTCAATTTTTTATGCCTTTTTCCCATCTATTGATGAGTATAGTTGCACATAATCCAATAGCTATGGGACTAGTGAGACAACCAAGGATTGTTAGGGCTAGGGGGGGGGGGGCATATGTACCCCACCCACTCTAATTTTTGTAAGGATCCCCTTAATTGTCGAGCCTGGATATCAAACATTAATCATAGTTTAACTATCACGGTGGAATATGATCCTCTTCCGGGATTTATTTTCGTAGGTGTAGTGTAGAAAGGATGTTTTTCCGATTGAAGAAACTAAAAATGCGTCTTCCCCAAACTACATCCCATCGTGTTCTGGAGTCTGAACAAAAGGTGGCGAGTGCGCGGGAATAAAAGAGACGGTCGCCTCGCGCCTTCTGTCCGCACACGATTCCGCGTTGCAATCGCGGCCTGCAAAGCTCGTCGTGCGACGTGCGTGCACAGCAAAACCAGCAACGGCCAGCGTCCATCCGTTCTTGTAGAACAAATCTGTCCACCTTTCCAGCCCCTTTGCTTTGGCATGATTTTTTTCGAAAAAAATATTATCTTCATGTGTGAAGAACAAAGGTGGATGACCGTCCATGCCGGGTAAGATATATACACGGTGCATGGATGGATTCGGAAGTTGACGATATACTTGGCAGGGAGAACCTTCGGTTCGGAGATTAGACAGAGAGAACCTTATTTCATATTCAGAGAGCCGCCGCCACCGCCTCGTCTTCTTGAGCATGGGACAAACTCTAACAAAACTGAAAAACCTGAAAATGTAGCCCTCTCGTGGTCAAGGGCCGATATTCAGCGCGCCTCCATGGTCCTAGGACCATAGGAGACGAGGCAGATTAGCGACAACGCTGATGAGAGGCTGAGGAAATCCTAGTCGAGAGTCGCGTGGGTCTTTGCCTCACACGAGAGAAAAATGATTCGTCAGCATCCTGTTTTTGCTGTTGCAACTTGCACTTTTTGATAAAAGGTGGATTTTATTGACTCAAAGGAGACATCAAGTGGATACAAACATAATGAGCACACACCTGACCTTTGCATAGGAAGAATGCACACAGTCAACACCAGCGCACACATAGAAAAACACACCGGCAAACAGCAAAGTCATATAAGACCAAAGCTATGTCTGTGCGAAGAAAAATAAAAAACATTCCCGAAGCAATCAAATCCATGATCGACAAACTACAACTATGACCGTATCCGCATCAATTATCTTATGACACTACAAGGACAACGAGATTCTTCAACAGGAACGCCTTCAGAAAGGAAGCGGCACTCAAGCATCGTCGTCACTGGATCCAACCGCCAAAGGTCAGATTCTAGATTTTCACCTGAAAAATCATTTTGAGCATATCCAAGCAATGCCTTCAACACGATAAACTCAGTTCAGACCTAGATTTTCACCCCGAAGCTGTTCGAAGTCAATCATGGTTCTCTTCATCACTTTCCGCGATCCTAGCAGCTACATGAGCTGGCCAGAAAACTTGCACTTGGAGTGCTACTTTATCATGTCTTTAATTACAAAATTGCTGTCTTCGACATCAACGTTATTTATCGAAGAATATAGCTTTGACGGGAATCATATACTAACAGTACAATGTTTTTCCTCATTGGATTTTACTTCATCGTGCTAGCAAGCTCTTTAAATCAATGTCACACAATTTCACAATCAATAAAAAAGAAGCGTGATCCTTTCTTTTTTCTTCTGTCAATCGTTTTCGATTCTATCTTGTGCTGTATTTTTTGTGCGTCAGTGTGGATGTACCCGTTCTTTGTCGACACGTGGCAGCATGCACCATTAAAATTTCATTGGTCATGCCGGTGTTCCCTTTGTTTGTTTCTTGGATCATCCTTCCATCGAGTTATGATAAGCGTACAAGAGCGCGTAACGTAGATTCTTTCCCGGTGGGAGGAAAAAGAATCTTGATCAAATGGAACGTGTGGCGGGTGCCTGAATGGATGGATTCGAACGGCGACGTCGGACCGTGGACGTACGCCGGCCGGCTCCAAAAGTCATCAGCCGTACGTTTTTTTGCGAGAAAAAATTTCAATCTATTCATCTTCAACCATGGTAGTACAACGAAAACTAGAAATAATAAAAATTATATCCAGATCCATAGACCACCTAGCGACGACTACAAGCACTGAAGCGAGCCGAAGGCGCGCCGCTGTCATCGTCCCTCCCTCGCCGGAGCCGGGCAAACCTTGTTATAGTAGACAGTCGGAAAGTCATTGTGCTAAGGCCCCGTAGAACCACAACCGCCGCGGATGAAGAGTGAAGATCAAAAGGATCCAACCTGAAAATACACGAACGAAGACGAACGACAAACAGATCTGAGCAAATCCACCAAAGACAGATCCGCCGGAGACACAACTCTATGCGCCCACCGACGATGCAAGATGCATCACCGGAACGGGGGCTAGGCGGAGAGACCTTTATTCCATCTTCAGGGAGCCGCCACCGTCTCGCCTTCCTTAGCAGGACACAAACCCTAACAAAGCTCAAAAAAAAAAAATCTAAAAACGGAACCCTCCCACCGGCAAGGGCCGAGATCCACTCCGCCTTCATGGCCATATGGCCACCGAAGACGGGATGGAAGGCAGAAAGCTAGAATTCTTGAAGGCGGCGGCTAGGTGTGCGGCCGGCTCCAAAAGTCATCAGCCGTACGTTGCAAGTGCTCGCTAGCTGAGAGATGATGAAGAGAGATGAAGACAGGTCCAGAGTCCTGCATGCGAGTATGCGACGGTGCATGGCGACCGTTGACCCCTCGCTCACCCGGTACTACCACGCTAACCAAGTTTATCCTGTCTGCTTGACTCACTGGCTCTCACTTTTTTTTTGCGGGTGCACTGGCTCTCACATGAAAGAAGAAAATTCGGTTGTACTAAATCGTCGATACTTGTTTTTTTAACATTAATACAGACGCAAGCGCTCATATACTTCCTTATAAACAAATATAAAAGTGTTTAAATTACTATTTTAATAATCTAAATATTTTTATATTTCTTTATGGAGAAAGTACGTTATAAACTTGTGATGGGCCATGTTTTGATTTCGACAGGTGAGCCTCCTTGGCTTGACACGCGTGCGTACGTTTTTTTTTTTGAAACTTACGTGCGTACGTTGCTGGATGGCCGAATGCCGACCAAGTGATGCCGACTGACACCCACGGCAAAATTAAGGTGTCTACGTAGCTTCGGACGGCGATGACGTGAGCGTTGGGTCGAAGCCGGCACCACCGACGTACGTACGCCAACTCTCCCTGTTAAGAGGAAAGAAAGCGATCACCAACAGGTGGCGGGCACTGTCGGCAAGTCCGGTCAAAGTCTGGAGATGCATGCGACGGTGGCCTTTGACGCACTGACTGCTTCAAGCTGCTTCGCGTCGGGGTAAACTTTGCAGATGAGTTTATATAGTTTTCCGCCCTCACAAATCGGATCTAATGAGTTTATGTTGTTGTGTCAAGTATTTTTGTTGGTTTGATTCTTTATGGATGTGAAATCTTTTACCGACATCATAATGAAGATATAGTGATTCCACGGTCTGCACTTCTAGGGATCATCCCAGCCCAAGTATGTTCATCGATCAAGGCTTCCCATATTTTTAGATAGGCGACTCAAGGTGCTTTCGGCGGCGTGCGTGGAGGCGTCGCATGCGGGGCTTCCTCTTGTGGCGTGGCGGCCGTGGTCTCGGGTGGTGCCGCATCCGTCGGATCCGGCCAGATCTAGCGCCGGCGGCCCGACGTGTGGCGGGGGCTGCGTGCGGCCTGGACCATGGGCGACCTCCCCTGCCGTGGCCGGCGGCTAGCGGGGCCTCCAGTTTGGGTGGCGCAGGTGCGGTGGCGTCAGCCTCCTCCGATGAGGGCGCCCTTCCCTGGCGACGGGGTGAGGTGGTGCTAATGGTTTCCGGCGCTGGACTTGGCCGTGCGGGCGGCGAGTCGGCGGTGAGCACGAATCTCAATTTGAAGACGGCGACCTCGCGTTCTCTGGCCGCCCACGCGGACTCGGTTGCCGGCGACCTCGTGTGGCTGGTTTGGTGGTTGGTCGGAGTGGGATACGGATGGGGGAAACCCTTGGCGCGCTGCGGCAGCCACGATGCTGGCGGCGCTCCCTCGCCGTTCTACTTCTTGGGGTTGGCATCGAGTCCTAGCCCATGCTCCTCCTCTACTTGTCCCGGGTGAAAACCCGAATCCCCTTGGATTGGGCGGCGACGGCGTCTTGGCGTCGCTTTCTTCCTAAAGACGCCGCCTTAGGGACGGGCAAGTGGTGGTCGCGGCTTTGGCGTGGCCGGTTGCCGGTGTTCTTCAGTTGGTCCTGCTCGACAATGTTCGGTGTTCTTCATGGCGTGCCCCGAGGCGGTGGCCTTGATAGGGGTAGCTTTGCCGGCATGGTAGCGTGTTGCCATCCTCTCCCAGTCCATCCACTAGTAGAAAACAGGGCATTTGTCCCGGTTCATAAGGGCCTTTAGTCCCGGTTCGTAAGGGCCTTTAGTCCCGGTTCTTGAACCGGGACTAATAGGTCGTTACTAATGCCTCCCCCCTTTAGTACCGGTTCTTACACGAACCGGGACAGATGGACATCCACGTGGCCGCTGCGGGCAGCCCAGGCAGGGGGCCTTTGGTCCCGGTTGGTTGGTGACATAAACCGGGACCAAAAGGCATCTGAGGTTTTTTTAAAGTGGCTGGTTTAGGGGTTTTGGGGGTTAATTTAGGTTGTTATTAGCTAGCTAATAGAGAGAAGTGTCATCTCTTATCTTCGTGCTTGGTTTATAACTTCTTCATGCTCGCATCATACATCATTATATATAATAACAAGTCCTACTAATCATGCATCATCATACAACTTCTACTCGTTATTAATAACAAGTCATACGATCATCATACTCATAGTCATCGAACCCAACCCTACATAATTGTTCTTAGCACATCATCAGTATCAGGTAGACCTAAACACACTTAAGATAAAATAGCATAAAACAATATAGACCCTGACTCTCCATTATGAAGAATGGAGATCATCCTGTCTCCAATTCTTGCGCTTCGCTTCTTTTTGCTTCTAAGAAGCTCCTTACGACTGTCCATATATTCTTTCCATTCTTTGATTGTCATATCTCCACTTCTTTTAGAAATCCGGTATGGACAGTTGAGATTTGTAGGACGACCTGGTTGTATGTTCAAAACATCAAGGCGACCGTGCGTATACATCAGATGAGGCACACAATCATTCGGGATTATCTGTTGAAATACATAGTAATAACTTCGTAGTTAGCAATGATGTATACTAGTTTTAGAAGTATGCAAAAAGATGCACGGATGTCGTAATAATAAAAAATCTTACCAGGGTATCTCCATGGTAGTTACCGCAGTTCAACATATGCACTAGTGGCACGTATTGACCATAATGTTGAGGAGTTTGATTGTAGATATTGTAATTCTCAAGATCAGTACAAAATGCGATCAGATGATTTTTCTCCTTATAAGTTAGTAATTCGGAGCCATCGGTGTAGTGGATTTTGTCTACCATCTTCCGCAGATTCTTTGAAGAATGAAAATAAGCTGTCAATGGAAATAAGTTGTCAACTATTTTGAAATAAACAATATAAATTACTTAATAACTATGTTAAGCTCACATGGGGGAAGAATTGGAGGTGTATCCACAAGGACCCAAATGTCCATATTGTCTTGCTCAATTGTAGGATCACCAAGATCCATGGTGACAAGCATACCCTCATCAAAACCACACATCTTGCGAAGTGCTTGCCAATTTTTGCAACCAAAATGGGTTACACTCTCAGCATTGTACAACTTTACTTTAAAATCCACACCATGCTGGGTCCTTAGAAGAATTGTTTTGGTTTCCATACTTTCATGGTCTTCAAAACCCATCTCCTCCAAGACATAGCGTCTTCCATAGCATGGGATAAGCTAGTCGAATTGAAAAAGATGAAAAATACACCTTAAAATAGTTGAAGTCGTGCTTAATTACGAAAAAAACGATTGTCGTCGTTGCGTACCGTATGAACATCGAAGGTCTCCTCGAGCTTAATGCTGAAGCACCGATCTTCGTCCAGCTCAATGAACCTGTCGCACATACCTCGGTCGTCGTGGCACCAGTCGCACTTCCCCGGGCGGTTTTCATCGTCCGAGTATGACATTTCCGGCCTATATTCATAATTCAAATATTAAACTTGTACAATTAAATATATGTACTAAAAACCCTAAATTAGATCATTATTATTAATCAAGGGTTGACTATCGGTGATGGTAGCTCCTCCTTTCATTCCCGAGTGCATTATTACACCAAGTTGTCTAGCACACGGGAATGAAGGAGAAGCTACCCCCACGATGGTGTGGATGATGGAGGGGGCTCCTAGATTTCTGCATAGAGTGCTTTTCAATTTTAGCATTCAAAGTAGGAGTACTTTTCCAATATGAGCATTCAATAAGCAAAACCAAATCGTAAAATAAAATAGTATTCAAATTAGCATGCATTCAATTATAACCAAAACTACATCATCTCTTGTGTCCGTACATCGTCGAATATTATCACTAATACTCTTCGAATACTATCATAGATATAGCATCGCTAATACAGCTAGAACCGTAGCGCCCGACGGGTATCGTCGCGGGCGGTAGGCACCCAAAGATAAAGAACCATCACAGGATCATAGCTCTAGTGAGGTCCCTGAAGAACCTGCCAGGTATTGTTGAACTTGCCCTCCAATGCAACCATGTAGCGACGGACGTGCTCGTCCTCCTCGCTGACATGGTGACGTACCACCTCCGCGGTGTCCTGAAGCCTCGGCACCATCACTGGCCCACGCGACCGCCAATAAACAAGTATCGGGTCAACAACGGGTTGCCTCCTCACCAACCTATGTCCCCCGGAAGGTAGCACCTCCCAATACCAGCCCGGCGGAGCCTAGTCCCGAACATGGCCTTGATCAAGCAGGCCTCCACCACCGAGTCGACGACGACGAGGATGCGGGATAGGCATCATCGACGTCGACGTGGGAACTACTTCTATATATAATTAAATAAAGTAGTTTTATTAATTAAATCAACTAGTTCAACTACTAAGCACTTACTATAAATAAATAAAGTAGTACTTACTAAAAACAAACTACTTCTATATATAGTAAAATAAAGTAGTTTATTAAATCAACTAGCTAGTTCAACTATATATGAAGCACTTACTATAAATAAAATAAAGTAGTACTTACTAAAAATAAACTAGTTTAACTATAGTTCTATTATTTTTCTAACTAATTATATTAAACACTTTCTCTTCTTATTTTTTCCTTTTTCCTCTATTCGAAATATGAACATATTCGTAAATGACTTTGATCATGCACAATTTTCTATGAACAAAATTACAATAGAAAAAAATCATTTGATCATGCAAAAAATCTAACAGAAAAAATCATTAAAATTCTATGAACAGAAAAAAATCATAAAAATTTGACATGTTCGATCTTTGCACATATATGAACATACAAACATGCATATTCAATAATAATATCACTAAAAAAATCTATTAACAGAAAAAATCTAACACAATATGAACAAATTAATTACACAATATGAAAAAAAATCTAACAGAAAAATCTATGAACTACACATCTAAATTACTACACATCTAACAAAATAATCTATGAACTACAAAAAAAATCTAACAAAAAAAACTTAAAAAAAATCTAACAAAATCTAACTCAATTAACTACACATCTAAAATATACTACACATCTAAATTAACTACTACTTACAACAAATTAAATTAGCAGAAATTAAATCTAACTCATGGCGACGGTGTCGGGGACGACGACGGCGAGGTGCGGCACGGGGCGGGGCGGCGCGGCGACGGTCGACGGTGAGGTGCGGCGCGGGCCGAGGCGGGGCGGCGACGGGCAGGG
>NW_021208479.1:112097-113261 GCF_002162155.2 Triticum dicoccoides
GCCATTGCGGCGGTGTCTGCTACAATGATGGCGCTGAGCTTTGGAGGTAGTGCAGGAGCGGATGCAGATTGTGGTCTGCATCGACGACATCTAAAAGACGGTACGTGTGTTGGATTCATGGTTGATGGATGGAAGGTATGGTTTTCTCCTTCGCCGTCTTGGTTGTGGCGGGGTGCCAGATATGAAGTTCGATGGCATGTCACGGTGCTGCCCCGTTCTGAATCATTAAACGACAATGACTTCATTTTTGGTGAGCCGTCTTGGAGGTCCGCAAAGCTGCATATCAGCAATCGAACCGCGTCGAGCTCGGGTAAGGAGGTGATCCATCATTTTTTTTTCTTCGGCAACTATTGTGGTGGTGCGTAAGACAGGTGAGGGCCGCTGGTGTAAAGCTCAGAGTCATTTTGTTGTCTTCTCAGTTTCTTCATGTTGACTTGTATTTCAATTTTTATGATGTAAGTAAGACACGTGTTACCATGAAAAAAACATTGGCTATCTAAAAAAGGCTAAACATGGCGAAGAGTGTGCCATCTTCTAGCCAGCCCCACCCTCATATCACGGGTGGACCCATCCCTCTTAATTAAGTCTCAGTCAATCATTTCTAATCAGCTCATAAATCATCTATAAACAACCCCACATATTTACCATTACGCATTCCTATTAGCATCTCTAAGATATTGAGCCTGCATAACATCTTAAAATGCGAGAATTGCAAACCAATGTGTGGTTGGATGGTTAGAAGAACAGTGGTATCTCTGGTCTACCTGGGTTCAAGTCATGGTGCTCGCATTTTACTAGATTGATTTTAGGATTTCTGACGATGCGCGTTCAGTGGCGAGGTGCGGCACGGGGCGGGGCGGCGCGGCGACGGTCGACGGTGAGGTGCGGCGCGGGCCGAGGCGGGGCGGCGACGGGCAGGGGCCGGCGGCGTCGCAGGGCACGGGGCGCGGGGCGGGGGGCGGCGACGGCGTCAGGACGGTGTGGGACGGCGCGGCGCGACGACAACGGCGGCGAGGAAGAATGAACTGAACCAAATTTTCGCGAGTGCTGCTTATATAGGCAGAGCATTGGTCCCGGTTCGTGGCACCAACCGGGACCAATGCACCCCTTTAGTCCCGGTTGGTGCCTTCAATCGGGACCAAAGGCCTCTTTTCATCAGCCCAA
>NW_021208479.1:113271-124331 GCF_002162155.2 Triticum dicoccoides
CCTTTAGTCCCGGTTGGTGGCACCAACCGGGACCAAAGGGGTGCATTGGTACCGGTTCGTGGCACCAACCAACCGGGACCAAAGGGCGTGTGCTGGCGCGGTGCGGTGCTATGTTTAGTCTCACCTTGCTAGCCGAGAGGGGCTCGGAGTGGTTTATAAGCCCTGCCGAACCAACCACTTCGAGCTCCTCTCTACTGGAGGCTGACGGGCCTAGAATCAATCTCTGTGCTTGTGGGCCTATTGGGCCTACTACGGGCCTGCATCCTGGCCCTAGTAATGGGTTTCTAGTCGTATGCAGGCCGTGGTGCCCCTGTAGGTGGCACTTTTTTGATTATTTTCCATTTTTTTGCTTTCCTTTTTTGTTTCTAATTACTTATTTATTTTCTTTTATGATAATTTTTTTGCTATTAAAGTTTGTAACAAAATTCTAATTACTTATTTATTTTCTTTTATGATAATTCTTTTTGCTTTTAATGTTTTGAACAAAATTCTAATTACTTATTTATTTTCTTTTATGATAATTCTTTTTGCTATTAAAGTTTGTAACAAAATTATAATTACTTATTTATTTTCTTTTATGATAATTCTTTTTGCTTTTAATGTTTTGAACAAAATTCTAATTACTTATTTATTTTCTTTTATGATAATTCTTTTTTGCTATTAAAGTTTGTAACAAAATTCTATATAATTTTAGTTTCAATAATACTAGAGGTTTATAAAAGCTTTTTAGTTGATTCCTTTAGTACCAGTTCTAAGGCTGTTACAAAGGCATTTTATTTGGTACATGTTTTAAGGCTGGGGCCCCACGAGCACCTTTTAGTACCGGTTCGTGGCATGAACCGATAAAAGAGTTTTTTAGTTGATTCTTTCTGCAGCTGTTTTTCAGTCCCACCTCGCCAAGCGAGAGGCACTCGCAGCGGTTTATAAGCCCTGAGTGTAGAGACGATGAAGGGAGAAGCGCAGTGCTCACCTGCACGTTGGCTTGAAGCTAAGCAACGTGCAGGTGATCATTGCGCCTCTCTTTTATTTTGGCATGGTATCATCATTTCATCCACATAGCATATGCAAGAAAGTTGAGAGGGTTACGACAAAAACCGGATGCACTTCGTGTACAAAACGGACAATCTCTTTCGAAGTATCAGGATTTCATACGAAAACTTGTCTGTTACAACATGCATTTCAAATGAACTACAAAAAGATTGAAAGTTGGCATGGTATCATCATAATAGTTGTGGATAAAGTCTTCACTTTTTCTTCGCTTGTGTCCTTTCCTTATTGCACCGTAACCATGGATAATCTTCATCATTTATCGGGATGCTTGGGTTAGCCTTGACTTTGAAGGGAGGAATTTCATGAAACTTTTCATAATCTTGGGACATGTCTGTCTTGCCCCCCACTCCCACGATGTCCCTTTTTTCTGAAAGAACTATGTGGCGCTTTGGCTCATCGTATGATGTATTCGCTTCCTTACTTTTTCTTTTTCTCGGTTTGGTAGACATGTCCTTCACATAGATAACCTATACCACATCATTGGCTAGGATGAACGGTTCGTCAGTGTACCCAAGATTGTTCAGATCCACTGTTGCCATTCCGTACTGTGGGTCTACCTGTACCCCGCCTCCTGACAGATTGACCCATTTGCACTTAAACAAAGGGACCTTAAAATCTACTCCGTAGTCAAGTTCCCATATGTCCACTATGTAACCATAATATGTGTCCTTTCCCCTCTCGATGGCTGAATCAAAGCAGACACCGCTGTTTTGGTTGGTGCTCTTTTGATCTTGGGCGATCGTGTAAAATGTATTCTCATTTATCTCGTATCCTTTCTAAATCGTAACAGTCGAAGATGGTCCCCTGGACAACGAGTACAACTCATCACAAAAAGTGTTTTCATCTCTGAGACGTGTTTCCAACCAACTGCTGAAAGTCCTGATGTGTTCACATGTAATCCAGTCGTCGCACTACTCTGGGTGTTTGGAGCGCAGACTGTTCTTGTGTTCATCGACATAAGGGGTCACCAAGGTAGAGTTCTGTAGAACTGTGCAGTATGCTTGAGACCAAGAATATCCGTCCCTGCATATTATTGTCTCCCCTCCAAGCCTGCCTTTTCCAGTCAGTCTCCCCTCATACCGCGGTTTAGGGAGACCTATCTTCTTAAGGTCAGGAATGAAGTTAACACAAAACCCAATGACATCCTCTGTTTGATGGTCCATGGAGATGCTTCCTTCTGGCCTAGCGCGGTTACGAACATATTTCTTTAGGACTCCCATGAACCTCTCAAAGGGGTACATATTGTGTAGAAATACGGGGCCCAGAATGACAATCTCGTCAACTAGATGAACTAGGACGTGCGTCATGATATTGAAGAAGGATGGTGGGAACACCAGCTCGAAACTGACAAGACATTGCACCACATCACTCCTTAGCCTTGGTATGATTTCTGGATCGATCACCTTCTAAGAGATTGCATTGAGGAATGCACATAGCTTCACAATGGCTAATCGGACGTTTTCCGGTAGAAGCCCCCTCAATGCAACCGGAAGCAGTTGCGTCATAATGACGTGGCAGTCATGAGACTTTAGGTTCTGAAACTTTTTCTCTGCCATATTTATTATTCCCTTTATATTCGACGAGAAGCTAGTCGGGACCTTCATACTAAGCAGACATTCAAAGAAGATTACCTTCTCTTCTTTGGTAAGAGCGTAGCTGGCAGGACCTTCATACTGCTTTGGAGGCATGCCGCCTTTTTCGTGCAAACGTTGCAGGTCCTCCCGTGAGTCAGCTGTATCTTTTGTCTTCTCATACACGCCCAAGAAGCCTAGCAGGTTGACGCAAAGGTTCTTCGTCACGTGCATCACGTCGATCGAAGAGCGGACCTCTAGGTCTTTCCAGTAGGTTAGGTGCCAAAATATAGATTTCTTCTTCCACATGGGTGTGTGTCCCCCAGTGTCACTCGGAACAGCTAGTCCGCCGGGACCCTTTCCAAAGATTACGTGTAAATCATTGACCATAGCAAGTACATGATCACCGGTACGTATGGCGGGCTTCTTCCGATTATCTGCCTCGCCTTTGAAATGCTTGCCTTTCTTTCGACATTGATGGTTGGTCGGAAGAAATCGACGATGGCCCAGGTACACATTCTTCCTGCAGCTTCCCAGGTATATACTTTCGGTGTCAGCTAAACAGTGCATGCATGCGTGGTATCCCTTGTTTGTCTGTCCTGAAAGGTTACTGAGAGCGGGCCAGTCGTTGATGGTTACAAATAGCAACGCATGCAGGTTAAATTCCTCCTGTTTGTGCTCATCCCACACATGTACACCGTTTCCATTCCACAGCTGTAAAAGTTCTTCAACCAATGGCCTTAGGTACACATCAATGTCATTGCCGGGTTGCTTAGGTCCTTGGATGAGAACTGGCATCATAATGAACTTCCGCTTCATGCACATCCATGGAGGAAGGTTATACATACATAGAGTCATGGGCGAGGTGCTGTGATTGCTGCTCTGCTCCCCGAAAGGATTAATGCCATCCGCGCTTAAACCAAACCATATGTTCCTTGGGTCACGTGCAAACTTAGCCCAATACTCTCTCTCGATTTTTCTCCACTGCGACCCGTCATCGGGTGCTCTCAACTTCCTGTATTTCTTACGGTCCTCACTGTGCCATCGCATCAACTTGGCATGCTCTTTGTTTCTGAACAGTCGTTTCAACCGTGGTATTATAGGAGCATACCACATCACTTCGCAGGAACTCTCTTCCTGCGGGGCTCGCCGTCAACATCACCAGGGTCATCTCGTCTGATCTTATACCGCAATGCACCGCATACCAGGCATGCGTTCAAATCCTCATACGCACCACGGTAGAGGATGCAGTCATTAGGGCATGCATGTATCTTCTGCACCTCCAATCCTAGAGGGCATACGACCTTCTTTGGTGCATACGTACTGTCGGGCAATTCATTATCCTTTGAAAGCTTCTTCTTCAATATTTTCAGTAGCTTCTCAAATCCTTTGTCAGTCACAACATTCTCTGCCTTCCACTGCAGCAATTCCAGTACGGTACCCAGCTTTGTGTTGCCATCTTCACAATTGGGGCATAACTTTTTTTTTTGTGATCCTCTAACATGCGATCGAACTTCAGCTTCTCCTTTTGACTTTCGCATTGCGTCCTTGCATCGACAATGACCCGGCGGAGATCATCATCGGGCACATCGTCTAGTTTCTCTTGATGTTCAGCAGCTTCCCCCATTGCAACATCATCGGGCACATCGTCTGGTTCCTCTTGATCTTCAGCAGCTCCCCCCGTTGCAGCATCACCGTATTCAGGGGGCACATAGTTGTCATCGTCCTCTTCTTCTTCGCCGTCTTCCATCATAACCCCTATTTCTCCCTGCCTCGTCCAAACATTATAGTGTGACATGAAACCCTTGTAAAGCAGGTGGGTGTAAAGGATTTTCCGGTCAGAGTAAGACTTCGTATTCCCACATTTACTACATGGACAACACATAAAACCATTCTGCTTGTTTGCCTCAGCCACTTCGAGAAAAATATGCACGCCCTTAATGTACTCGGAGGTGTGTCTGTCACCATACATCCATTGCTGGTTCATCTGCGTGCATTACATATAATTATGTGTGTCAAAATTAAGAAAATCAGACAAATATCTATCTAAAGTAAGAAAATCAGACAAGTATCATAAAGAAGATAAGAACAAGAGGCTCACCACGGTGGTGCCGGCGATGAGATCGGCGCGAGCGATCAACGGCGGTGAAAATGGGGACGGGGCGTGACGGACCCCTAAATCTAGACAAATCTCGAAAAAAATGGAGCTCCTAGGTTGAGCTTCGAGAGGAGAAAGCTTAACTAGTGTGGCTCGTGCATTTCATCGAACACCTCATGTGCATAGGAGGTGAACTAGAGCACCCAAATGCCCTCTCCTCGCCGGATTGAAAAAACAGAGCACTGTGGAGTGCTCTGCCGCAGTGGTGGGTATATATAGGCAACTTATTTGTCCCGGTTCGTGGCATGAACCGGGACTAAAGCCACCCCTTCTGTCCCGGTTCATGCCACGAACCGGGACCAATGGTTGTGGGCCAGCAGCGAGGACAATTGGTCCCGGTTCGTGGCTCAAACCGGGACAAATGGTTCTACACGAACCAGGACCAATGCCCACGAGGCCCCGGCTGCCCCCCTGGGCTCACGAACCGGGTCTAATACCCCACATTGGTCCCGGTCCGGGACTAATGGCCTGGCCAGGGCCGAACGATAGCCCTGTTTTCTACTAGTGATCTGGGATCAAGCGTGCTCTCGGATGGCCAGGCAACGGTATGGGAGTTGACGGCTGTGCTCTTCCTCCGACGATAGGGCCACTCCATTAGCGTGAGCGTATCGTGGGCATGTCCTGGAGTTGCCGGAGTCCTCGATGTCCTAGCTTCTAGGGTTGTCAGGACTGTTGTTGTCCGGTTGCATCTTGTATTCTCTGTTGCCTTCTTCTTTCTTCTTCTTCTTCTTCTTCTTCTTCTTCTTCTTCTTCTTCTTCTTCTTCTTCTTTCTTTTTGTGGTATCGGTGGTTGTATGCTCGGCTGTTGCTTTATAATCTAAAGCCGGGGGAGACCCTTTATCGTAAAACCATTATTGATAATGTTCGTGCGGGTGAAAGAGTGACAACATGGTTGCTCCAGTCCAATTGCAGCCTCTATACCGAATCTATTGAATATCTCTTGAAGCCGAGATTGGTGTCGCGAAGAAAGTGGTTTCAAGAAATTTCATTGTAATCCTTAGTCTTAGGAGTTACTTTGTATTTTCTTAGATCATGGGTCCAATTTAGTGTACATGTAATTATTATGAATATGAATGAAGTTATAGGTGTTTCTCAAAATAAAATTTTGGTTGTATCTGTTCTTGTGGACAGGTGGCAATACTGCTTTGCAAATGTTGATAATTTAAAAATCATACGCGTTGGTACGTCCTGAAAAGCATTTACGTAATCTCATAGTTTTTCTTAATTTTTATAAAAATATTGAAATATGAACTACTAGTAAAAGGTCCATCTTGATTGCTGGTCACCGTTCAAATGACGGTACATACTTTCTTGATATGTAAGCAGTCTATAAATTGTGATGCTAATTTCTACACCACCGAGCACATAAAAAGTGATGCTTCAACTTCTCGTGCTGGAGTGTGGCATTTTAAATATGTTATTCAAATTTTTAACTTCAATTAGGGTGCCTGGAGTTCAAAAATAATAATAATAAACAAAATTTAAAATTTCCACAAAGTCTATTATTTGTAATTACAGATGCAGGTACTATGTACCTGCAAAGTGTCATTAAATGATATAGCGATTTGTATACTACATTTTCGTCTTTTTGTGAACAGTATACATATGAAATATTTGTTGATGATTTAAAAAAGGAGTCTTTGAAGGGGACATTATTGATCAAGGAATAAGTTTTTTTAGCCTGATCAAGGAATAAGGTTGCCATCGGCGTTGTCAATACTAGTTATTTCCTTGTTGGTAGTGCACAACCGCGATCGTCCCATCCATGCGAGGCTTTCAACCGGGCTCACACCCATTTCCATTAATTTCTTAACAAATATATATATCAATACAAGTAGTTCATCTCAAGTAATGCAACTCGAAGAAGTAATCGAAGGGGGCATGAAAGGAAGGAGCGAGCTGGAGCATTAACAGGAAACCGTCGTGGATGCTCAAACTTGAGGTATCCACCATGGGGCGAAAACCTGTTAACACTACATATCTGGACAGTACCAACACCCAGAAGTCTGTAAAGCCACTAGGCAATACAGACTACACACATATGTATGTGCATGTATATTTTTTTGTAGAATTTGATTTTTTGAAGGTATAGAAAGAATTCTTTTTTCTATTGAAGAAACTAAAAAGCCTACCTAGAATCGGTTCTCTAGACGCACTTCGTGCTCCGGAAATGCTAAAGGTAGCAACGGCGCATGAATAAATGTAGCGGTCGCCGCAAGTTCCAGAGGCACGAGATCCAATCTAGAGCCCTTTCCGGCACTTCGCCGGAGGGGAACACAATCACGGAGGGGTTCATCATCCTCATGGGTGTCTCTCCGATGACGGGTGAATAGTTTAACTCAGACCTACGGGTCCGTACGCAGTAGCTAGATGGCTTCTTCTCTCTTTGTTTCTCAATACAATGGTCTCTTGGAGATCTATTTGATGTATTAACTTTGTGCGGTGTGTTTGTTGACATCCGATGAATTGTGAGTTTATTATCAGATTTGCCTTGATTTAATATTCATTCTTGATTATGATCGCCACATATTTGTTCTCTGATATTTGTTTTTTTGGCCAACATTATCTATTTATCTTGCAATGAGAAGAGGTGCTTTGTAATGGGTTCGATCTTGCGTTGCTCTTTCCCAGTGACAGAAAGGGCTGCAAGGCACGCATGTATCATTGTTATTAAGGATAAAAAGATGGGGTCTATTCCTATATGAATATATTGTTTACATCATGTCATCGTTCTTATTGTATTACTCCATTTTTCCATTAACTTAATACACTAGATGCATGCTGGATAGCGGTCGATGTGTGGAGTAATAATAGTAGATGCAGCCAGGTGTCAGTCTACTAATCTTGGACGTGATGCCTATATACATAATCATTGTCTTGGATATCGTCATAATTATTTGCTTTTCTATCAATTGCCTAACAGTAATTTGTTCACCCACCGTTTCTAGTTTTCGAGAGAAGCCACTAGTGAAATTTACGGCCCAGGGTCTATTTTCCTATCATATACTTTCAGATCTACATTGCTACTTGCTTTTTCCTCTATTTGCAACTTTTATTTTCATATCTATATTATCAGAAACACAAAAATACCTCGCTGAATTTTATTTCCCATTCTTCCATTTGCAATTATCAATCTATCTATTTACCAATCTACTATCCGGGAGGGATTGACAACTCCTCTTATACGTCAGGTTGCAAGTATTTGTTGTTTGTGTGCAGGTACTGTTTACATAGTGTTGCGTGGTTTTCCTACTGGTTCGATAACCTTGGTCTCATCACTGAGGGAAATACATACCATAGTTGTGATGCATCATCCCTTTCTCTTTGGGGAATTACCGATGTAGTTCAAGCGACATCACTAATCATGTAAACTGAAGCACTAAATTGGCTAGAAAGTATTGTGCTATGGTACGTCTCCAATGTATATATTATCCATCTTAGATGTTTTATATGCATTTATTGTTGGGGAACGTAGCAGAAATTCAAAATTTTCCTACGCGTCACCAAGATCTATCTATGGAGAAACCAGCTACGAGTAGAAGGAGAGTGCATCTACATACCCTTGTAGATCGCTAAGCGGAAGCGTTCAAGTGAACGGGGTTGGTGGAATCGTACTCGTCGTGATTCAGATCACCGATGATCAAGTGCCGAACGGACGGCACCTCCGCGTTCAACACACGTACAGCCCGGTGACGTCTCCCACGCCTTGATCCAGCAAGGAGAGAGGGAGAGGTTGAGGAAGACTCCATCCAACAGCAGCACAACGGCGTGGTGGTGGTGGAGGAGCGTGGCAATCCAGCAGGGCTTCGCCAAGCACCACGGGAGAGGAGAAGAACTTGGGAGAGAGGGAGGGGCTGCACCAAAGGCATAAGGTATGTTTGGGAGGCCCTCCTACCCCACTATATATAGGGATCTCAAGGGGGGGGGGTGCGCCAGCCCCTAGGAGATCCAATCTCCAAGGGGGCGGCGGCCAGGGGAGGAGTCCTCCCCCCCCAAGGCACCTAGGAGGTGCCTTCCCCTGCTGGGACTCTTCCTTTAGGGTTTCCCCAGGCGCATGGGCCTCTTGGGGCTGGTGCCCTTGGCCCATGTAGGCCAAGGGACACCCCCTACAGCCCATGTGGCCCCCGGGGGCAGGTGGCCCCACCCGGTGGGCCCCCGGGACCCTTCCGGTGGTCCCGGTACAATACCGATGACCCTGAAACTTGTCCCGATGGCCGAAACAGGACTTCCTATATATAAATCTTTACCTCCGGACCATTCCGGAACTCCTCGTGACGTCCGGGATCTCATCCGGGACTCCGAACAACATTCGGTAACCACATACAAGCTTCCTTTATAACCCTAGCGTCATCGAACCTTAAGTGTGTAGACCCTACGGGTTCGGGAGACATGCAGACATGACCGAGACGTTCTCCAGTCAATAACCAACAGCGGGATCTGGACACCCATGTTGGCTCCCACATGTTCCACGATGATCTCATCGGATGAACCACGATGTCAAGGACTCAATCGATCCCGTATTCAATTCCCTTTGTCTATCGGTATGTTACTTGCCCGAGATTCGATCGTTGGTATCCAATACCTTGTTCAATCTCGTTACCGGCAAGTCACTTTACTCGTTCCGTAACACATCATCCCGTGATCAACTCCTTGGTCACATTGCGCATATGATGATGTCCTACCGAGTGGGCCCAGAGATACCTCTCCGTTTACACGGAGTGACAAATCCCAGTCTCGATCCGCATAAAACAATAGATACTTTCAGAGATACCTGTAGTGCACCTTTATAGTCACCCAGTTACGTTGTGACGTTTGATACACCCAAAGCACTCCTACGGTATCCAGGAGTTACACGATCTCATGGTCAAAGGAAGAGATACTTGACATTGGCAAAGCTCTAGCAAATGAACTACACGATCTTTTGTGCTAGTCTTAGGATTGGGTCTTGTCCATCACATCATTCTCCTAATGATGTGATCCCGTTATCAACGACATCCAATGTCCATAGCCAGGAAACCATGACTATCTGTTGATCATAACGAGCTAGTCAACTAGAGGCTCACTAGGGACATATTGTGGTCTATGTATTCACACGTGTATTACGATTTCCGGATAATACAGTTATAGCATGAATAAAAGACAATTATCATGAACAAGGAAATATAATAATAATACTTTTATTATTGCCTCTAGGGCATATTTCCAACAGTCTCCCACTTGCACTAGAGTCAATAATCTAGTTCACATCGCCATGTGATTAACACTCACAGGTCACATCGCCATGTGACTAATACCCAAGAGTTTACTAGAGTCAGTAGTCTAGTTCACATCACTATGTGATTAACACTCAATGAGTTTTATGTTTGATCATGTTGCTTGTGAGAGAGGTTTTAGTCAACGGGTCTGAACCTTTCAGATCCGTATGTGCTTTACAAATCTCTATGTCATCTCCTAGATGCAGCTACCATGCTCTATTTGGAGCTATTCCAAATAACTGTTCTACTTGGAGCTATTCTAAATTGTTGCTCCATTATATGTATCCGGTCTCTCTACTCAGAGTTATCCGGATAGGTGTTGTAACGCCCTCGATGCGGCTATAGCTCCCACGTGTCGAGGCACGACTTAGAGGCATAACCGCATTGAAAGCAATGTCGCAAGTTGGGCAATCATTACAACATCCCATGTAAGATATAATAAAAGGGGGAGAAACATAGTTGGCTTACACTCGCCACGTCACATCAGAGTACACAAATAACATCCATCAAACAAACACTCATGGCCCGACTACGGCGCCAAAATGGAAAAGAACCCAACATGTGACAAGGTCCTGAATCGATAACCCCAACCAGGCACCACTACTGATCATCTGGAAAGGACACGTAGTATCGCTGAGAGTCCTCGTCGAACTCCCACTTGAGCTCGTAATCGTCAACTGGAGCGGAATCACCTGGACCTGCATCTGGAGTTGTAGTATCTGTGAGCCACAGGGACTCAGCAATCTCACACCCACGCGATCAAGACTATTTAAGCTCATAGGGATGGATAAGGCAAATATAAGTGGAGCTGCAGCAGCGACTAGCATATGTGGTGGCTAACTTATACGCAAAAGAGAGCGAGAAGAGAAGGCGAAGCACGAGCGAGAAGCTAAAAGGAACATCCTGCGCAAGCATAACTCCAACACCGTGTCCACTTCCCGGACTCCGCCGAGAAGGGGCCATCACGGTAACACACACGGTTGATTTATTTTAATTAAGTTTAGTTCAAGTAGTCTACAACCGGAC
>NW_021208480.1:0-1065 GCF_002162155.2 Triticum dicoccoides
TTGAGCTTGTGCTCAGATTGTCTGAGCACAACAATCACTTGAATCGAGTGGGAGTTGATCCTCCAGATGAGATAGTGATGTTTCCCCAAAGTCATTGCCACCAAGCTGCTAGAGCTTCGTGATTAACTATAACATATCAGGGATAGATATGATGATCCTTGAAATATTCATGATGTTTGACACCGCGAAAGTAGAAATCAAGAAGGAGCATCAATTGTTGATGGTTGGTGAAACCACTAGTTTCAAGAAGGGCAAGGGAACAAAGGGATACTTCATGAAACGGCAATTCAGATGCTGCTCTAGTGAAGAAACCCAAGGTTGAACCCAAACCCGAGACTAAGTGCTTCTGTAATAAGGGGAACAACCACTGGAGCAGCATTACCCTAGATACTTGGTAGATGAGAAGGCTGGCAAGGTCGATAGAAGTATATTGGATATACATTATGTTAATGTGTACTTTACTAGTACTCCTAGTAGCACCAGGGTATTGGATACCGGTTCGGTTGCTAAGTGTTAGTAACTCGAAATAAAAGGCTACGGAATAAACGGAGACTAGCTAAAGGAGAGCTGATGATATGTGTTGGAAGTGTTTCCAAGTTTGATATGATCAAACATCGCATGCTCCCTCTACCATCAAGATTAGTATTAAACCTGAATGGTTTATTGAATCTCGATCGTAGTGATACACATTTTCATGCCAAAAGATATAAGATAGTAATGATAGTACCACTTACTTGTGGCACTGCCATGTAAGTCATAATGGTATAAAACGCATGAAGAAGCTCCATGTTGATGGATCTTTGGACTCACTCGTTTTGAAAAGTTTGAGACATGCGAACCATGTCTATTGGTGTATATGCATGAAGAAACTCCATGCAAATGGACCGTTTGGACTCACTTGATTTTGAATCACTTGAGATATGCAAATCATACCACATGGGCAAGATGACTGAAAAGCCTCGTTTTCAGTAAGATGGAACAAGATAGCAACTTGTTGGAAGTAACACATTTTGATGTGTCCAATCCAATGAGTGCTGAGGCATGCAGTGAATATCGTTATGATCT
>NW_021208481.1:0-1179 GCF_002162155.2 Triticum dicoccoides
CGTCCGTGCAAAGTCCAAGGGCTAGATCCCGTGGTCAAACGCTACAGGGTTAGCCGGGACGGGGGCCCTGGGGGTAGCAATGCCACCGGAGCGTCGTACCGGGCCCTCATACATGCGGGGTGGTGTTGTGGCATGTCCGAAGAGGCGGCACGCGTCTCCGGGTTGTGGCCCCCCTCACGGACGGCAATGAAACGGTAGTAGACGTTCTACGGTAACGATGCAGCGTGAATATTATTAAATACTTGGAGCGCGATAAAATCATGAGTTTTTTACACAACGTGGGCACATGTGCTATATGACTGATGGTAATTTTTCATAATTTTTTGTGACGGAGAAGTATCTGAACACTTCCCTCTACGCGGATTGCTCTTCGCACGTCTACGACTGTGGCCGGCGGCCTCCGGGGGCTAGCATACCGTCAAACTTGCGTAGGCAGCCTCTCACAAATCTGGAAGTGTTGAGGCGGTTGCAAATGCCCAGCACGCGTCTCCGGGGTGTGCCCCCCCCCCTCACGGCCGCCGCCGCCGCCGGCACCTGGAGGGGGGAAACGGACGCGTCGGGTCTACACGGAGTGGATGTAGCTGTGGGTTTGGCCCGGATGTTGCTCCAAAGTGTTCCTCTGGGCCGACCTAACACAACCGGGTGGAGAGGTCCACTGGTCAAAGCCCGTCCGTGCAAAGTCAAAGGGTTAGATCCCGTGGTCAAACGCTACAGGGTTAGCCGGGACGGGGGCCCTGGGGGGGTAGCAATGCCACCGGAGCGTTGTACCGGGCCCTCATACATGCGGGGTGGTGTTGTGGCATGTCCGAAGAGGCGGCACGCGTCTCCGGGTTGTGGCCCCCCCTCACGGACGGCAATGAAATGGTAGTAGACGTTCTGCGGTAACGATGCAGCGTGAATATTATTAAATACCTGGAGCGCGATAAAATCATGAGTTTTTTACACAACGTGGGCACATGTGCTATAGGACTGATGGTAATTTTTCATAATTTTTTGTGATGGAGAAGTATCTGAACACTTCCCTCTACGCGGATTGCTCTTCGCACGTCTACGACTGTGGCCGGCGGCCTCCGGGGGCTAGCATACCGTCAAATCTTGCGTAGGCGGCCTCTCACAAATCTAGAAGTGTTGAGGCGGTTGCAAACGCCCAGCACGCCTCTCCGGCGTGTGCCCCCCCCC
>NW_021208482.1:0-866 GCF_002162155.2 Triticum dicoccoides
AGGATCTCGCGGCGGGGACCGGTGTGAGTCGCGCGTAGGAGCCCGGCGCCCGTCGGATAAGTCGTGACTGGCCAGCTGACGGCGGAGGTCGGCCTCGCGCCGCTGGCCCTCCGGCGAGGCGCGGCACGGCGGGTGAGGGTCCTCCAGGGGGCGTTTGGGGCGTCCCGAACCGTCCCCCCAGGAGCGCGTCATGGGGACGGAAGGCGGCGTCGCAGGGGGCGTCGCAGGGGAAGGGGGAAACCGGCGGCTGCGGGAGAGGGGGACGGAGGGCGCTAGGTCTGGTATCGGGCGGAGGCGAGGCCGCAAAGGGAAACCCTTCGGGAGCCAAATGCCTCCCCGGGCCGGGGGGAGCTGGGCCGAGGCCGCTGGGCCGCCACGCGAAGGTAGGGCTGGCCCGCAGATCGCAGGCCTCGTGCTCGGGCCGGCCACGCTAGGAGGGGGGAGGGAGCAGGCCCAGCTGACGGCCAGGGCCCGACAAGGCGAGGCCCAGCCCAGGTGCCAACCCCTCACCCCCAGCTAGGGTTCCAGCCGCCGCCCCCGGCGACGAGGACGCGGCGGACGGCCGGGCCGGCGGGCGAGGGGCCGCGAGGCGGCAGGGAGACGGAGTGCAGCAGACCCGGGAGGAGCCGAAGAAGGCGATGAAGGGTCGGAACAGAGCGCGTTGGGAAAGTAGCGGCACGCCGGCGGTCGAGGGCGACGGCGGGGCGACCGGCCGACGCGGGGCGGGCTAGGTGGGGACCTTCCAGGAGGCCAGGGCAGGTCCTCGGTCCGCCCGACCAGCCACGCCCCAACCGGAGGGGCGCCGGCGGCGGCGGCCTTCCCCAATCCCAGCCCCAAAGGCCGCACCTTTCCCCGCGGTCACCGGC
>NW_021208483.1:0-1031 GCF_002162155.2 Triticum dicoccoides
CACTAAATTATCAAGAAGTGTTCTCCCTGAGTATGCACCGTTGCAAAAGTTCTTCGTGCTGAGACACCACGTGATGATCGGGTGTGATAGGCTCTACGTTCAAATACAACGGGTGCAAAACAGTTGCGCACGCAGAATACTCAGGTTAAACTTGACGAGCCTAGCATATGCAGATATGGCCTCGGAACACGGAGACCGAAAGGTCGAGCGTGAATCATATAGTAGATATGATCAACATAATGATGTTCACCGATGAAACTACTCCATCTCACGTGATGATCGGACATGGTTTAGTTGATTTGGATCACGTGATCACTTAGAGGATTAGAGGGATGTCTATCTAAGTGGGAGTTCTTAAGTAATATGATTAAATTGAACTTAAATTTATCATGAACTTAGTCCTGGTAGTATTTTGCAAATCATGTTGTAGATCAATAGCTCGTGTTGTTGCTTCCCTGTGTTTATTTTGATATGTTCCTAGAGAAATTTGTGTTGAAAAATGTTAGTAGCAATGTTGCGGATTTGATCCGTGATCTGAGGTTAAATCCTCATTGCTGCACAAAAGAATTATGTCCTTAATGCACCGCTAGGTGACAGACCTATTGCAGGAGCAGATGCAGAAGTTATGAACGTCTGGCTAGCTCAATATGATGACTACTTGATAGTTTAGTGCACCATGCTTAACGGCTTAGAATCGGGACTTCAAAGACGTTTTGAACGTCATGGACCATATGAGATGTTCCAGGAATTGAAGTTAATATTTCAAGCAAATACCCGAGTTGAGAGATATGAAGTCTCCAACAAGTTCTATAGCTAAAAGATGGAGGAGAATCGCTCAACTAGTGAGCATGTGCTCAGATTGTCTGGGTACTTCAATCGCTTGAATCAAGTGGGAGTTAATCTTCCAGATAAGATAGTGATTGACAGAATTCTCTAGTCACCATCACCAAGTTAGTAGAACTTCGTGATGAACTATAGTATGCAAGGGATGATGAAAATGATTCCCGAGCTCTTCGTGATGTTGAAATCAA
>NW_021208484.1:0-1604 GCF_002162155.2 Triticum dicoccoides
ATTTCAATAGTGATGAAGATGACTTGCTTGTGGATGATGATTTACTTGTTGACAACTCTAGTGATGAATACTATGACGAAACATCAATTAATCATGCTAATCAAACAAATGACAATGATAAGGAGAAAATTGAGCTTCTAACTAAAGAACAAACACTCTAAAGTTGGCTCATGAAACTATCTTCGAAGATCATCGAGAACTTTTAAGGGCTCATGAGAAGTTACGCTTTGAAAAGCTCAATCTTGAGCAAGAGCATGAGTTCTTAAAGGCAATCAATGATGATCTCCGTAAGAAAAGTTCTTCTTACATTGCCAAGCGTTTACTCTTATCTACTTACATGCCTCAAGTCAAGTCTGGTAACAAGTATAAGAAAGATACTTCCTCTAGTAGTAACAATAATAATGTTAAATCCAATGTTGTTGCTTCTAGTAGTTCTCTTGATTCCACTAATGATTCTCTTAGCCAAGTTACACTTGAGCAAGAAAATAGCTTATTGAAGGGAATTATAGAGAAAGGTGTTCACAAGAGCCTTGCTGGGAGTAAGCAATTCGAGGAAATTGTACGCAAGCAAGGAAGACACCGGAAGAATCAAGGTGTTGGTTTTGAACGAAAGTTCAATGCCAATGGAGTTGAATGGGAAGAAGATCAATACCCTGAGACGAAGTTTGTTCCTCAACAAGAGAAGTATGATCCTACTTCCTTCAAGGGAACACAAGCTCAAGATGATCTTCCTCCACAAGACCACAAGAACAAAGACAAGGACAAGCTTCAAGAAGAGATTGATGCATTTGAAGAAGCACCTAAGGTCTCGTTCAAGTGGATTCCCAAGACTACGTGAAGTTCTACTTCATCAAGTACAACTACAACTCCAAGGATTCCCATCAAGATGATGTGGATCGCGAAGAAGAAGAACTAGAGAGTTCTTGAGGGTGACTCCGCCAACATTCTTCAGTCATATCTTTATGGCAAGGACAAGTGCAATCAACTTCCACATCTTGCACTAGTTCAAGGAGTCACAAACCCTCATGTTGGTAAGGCAGGGGACAAGGTAACCTAATGATTTCATGGACGTCATCTTGTGTGTGCATCACTCTATGTCTATGGATATTCTTCTTTGTTCCTTGTGGGACTAACCCATGTAGGCAAGTTGAAAGTGCAACTCATTCCAAAGGATTGCTCCAAATGATCTACTTCAACATTGAGCATCCACATCTTCAACACCTACATGAAGTCATCATCGACAAAACCCAAGGTTAGTTCATCCCTCTAAAGGGGGGATCTCACATCTAAGGGGAGCTTAACTCAAAAAATTGAGTCAAAGACACTCTCTAATGGTGTGAACACATTAATGCATTATGTAAAAGTGGTAACCCCACTTGAGCTTAAACGATGAGTATGACCTATGATCAAATGTTCTCATTTGACTCCTAAGTCAATATACTCATATATAGATGACCTAGTCATCACCAATTGTTTGATAGATGTTAGAATTGGTTGTGCATGCTTTGCCACATATTTCATTTGCCATTTTATTGTGTGAGCATGTTGGCGCATATTTTACACATTCAAGGACATCCACTTGTTGTTTTGATTGTTTGGTTCTT
>NW_021208485.1:0-1012 GCF_002162155.2 Triticum dicoccoides
GCCGGGGCGCGTGGCCGCGCGCGCCGGGCGCGTGCCCGTCCTCCTGGCAGGGAGGAAGACGACAGGGGAGGGAGTGGAGATGGGCTGGGCCGGCTGGGCCGGTTGGTGGCCGCCAGGTGGGCTGCAGGTGAGTTAGGTAGGCTTTTGCTCTTTTTATTTATTTATTTTTTTCTCCTGTTTTGTTTTATTTAATTTATTTTGCCACTGTTTTGAATTTAAAAATAATTCAAACAATGCCAAAAACTCCTCTGAATATTTTATATTGCTAGATGGACTTTTCCAAAAGCTTATAAAATATTTCAGGGGTATTTGAAATTATATTCTAATTATATGAATATAATTCAAATTCAAATAGTTAATGAATTAAATCCAAAGTCCCAAAAATAATTCCTTAAAAATGTTCAATATTTTGGTTGGGACCAGAACCCTTACCAAAAATTATCAAACATTTAAGAAGAGCATTTTGGAGCAATGAATGAGATTTCTAGGGTTTTGCCCCTCTTTTATTTAAGTTTTGAGGCTTCCAATTTCCCTCAGTTCAAATTTCAGAATTTAAACATGATGCACACATGAAGCTAGCCTAGAGCATTACCAGAAGCTAGGGATGTGACAATTTAGGCCCCAACTAAATGTTCATCCTGTGCAGCTTGATTTTAGAAGCCGGGGAAAATTTATTTTGGGATTTTTGGAGTCCGTTTAGTAGTCCTTTTGTTTTTTTTCTGAGCGTAACTATATTAAAAAAAACTCAACCGACCTACGGGCTGTGCTAGGCCCAGACTCCTCCGGCCTCAGCCTTTATAAGCCGCCGGCCTGCCCCGGGCCGAAACCCTAGCCGCCGCCGCGCCCGACGCCGCCACCTCGCGCCCGCCGCCGCCGCGCGCCGCCCTGCCGGACCCCGCCGCCGCCGACGCCGCCTCGCCGGAGCCGCCGCCGCCCATCTCGCCGCCCGAGCCGCCGAGGTTGACCCGCCGCCGGTTTTCCCAGAAAAATCATTTGGTTTTCGCCGGTTTTC
>NW_021208486.1:0-711 GCF_002162155.2 Triticum dicoccoides
GGTGACCAACGGATGGCGACGCGCGGGGCGGCCGAGTGGTGATGAGGTGACCAACTGATGGCGACGCGCGGGGCGGTCGTGTGGTGATGAGGTGACCAACCATGGCGACGCACGGGGCGGCCAAGTGGTGATGAGGTGACCAACTGATGGCGACGCGCGGGGCGGCCGAGTGGTGATGACGTGACCAACCAAGTGGCGACCCGCGGGCGGTCGAGTGGTGATTAGGTGACCAACCAAGTGGCGACGTGCGGGGCGTCTGAGTGAAGTAGACGCATCCCTCGGAGTGACGATGCACGGGGCGTGCGCGTGAAGTAGACGCGTCCCACGGAGTGACGATGCGCGGGGCGACCGAGTGAAGTAAACGTGTCCCACGGAGTGACGATCTGCGAGACGTCCGGGTGAAGTAGACGTGTCCTGCGGAGTGATGAGACGCGGGGCGTCCGAGTGAAGTAGACGCGTCACGTGGAGTGACGACGCGCGGGGCGTCTGAGTGAAGTTGACGCATCCCGCGAAGTGGCTACGCACGGGGCTTCCGAGTGGTGATAAGGCGACCAACCAAATGGTGACGCGTGGCGCGGCCGAGAGGTGATGAGGTGACACACCGAGTGGCGACGCGCGGGCGGCTGAGTGGTGATGAGGTGACCAACCGAGTGGCGACGCACAGGGCGCCCGAGTGGTGATGAGGTGACCGACCGATGGCGACACGCGGGG
>NW_021208487.1:0-857 GCF_002162155.2 Triticum dicoccoides
CGCCCCCCTCTAACCCTAGTTTCCCGATCCCCTCATCTCTCCCTCCCTTCGTCCTCTTCCAGCGCCGCCAGTCACCCATCGTCCGATCCCATCGCCTCTCCTGCTCGATCCCATCTCTCTCCCGCGACCCCGAGCTCCCTGCAGTCCGAGCGCCACGAGGAGGAGCCCCTTGAGCACCGGCCGCCGCCGCCAGTCTTCGCCGTGCCCCTGCTGCCTTCCTTCCCCGCGCCTCCTCCTCGCCAACTCCCTGTCGCCGAGCGTCGAGGAGAGGAGCCCCTCGAGCACCGGCCGCGCGCCGCGCGCCCAACCTCCTCTTCGCCCGCCTCCTCGTCTGTCCGTCGCCACCGCGGCGCGGGCCCCGCCTGACGGATCCCCGAGCAGTCTTCCGGCGCCGCGCCTCCCCGTCACCCGCTTCTCCTCGCGCTGGCCCCGGCCAGGCGGCCACCGGAGCCTCGCCGACGCCCCGTCCTCGCCTCTCCACACGCTCGCCAGGTCCCCGTGCCGAGCCGGCCCTGCAGCCCCGTCCCCGGCCTCCGATGACTCGCCGCGCCCGCCAAGTTCCTGCGTGAGCCTCCTCTGCTCGCTCGCGTGGGCCGCAGCGGCTGCAAGGCCGGTCGTAGCCAGCCAGCCTCGCCTCTGCTCCGAAACCAGGATCGTCAAGGTCATCTTCGAGAATTTTCACCAAGTACCACGACATTCGGAGCCCCTTGGAAACGTCAAGTTCGACTACAAAACGTCAAACGTGTACCACTACCGCCGCCCGAACTTCTACGAACGGTGTACCACGACGAACATGTACGGCTACATGATGACCCGCCAAGACCTCGAACCACTACCATCGCGAGAACAACTACTTC
>NW_021208488.1:0-1787 GCF_002162155.2 Triticum dicoccoides
CATCGTCACCTCGTCCTTTGTTAGTCTCTGTTTATTCCGTAGCTCCTGCTTTGAGTTAAAAATATGAGCAACCGCACCGGTATCAAATACCCAGGAGCTACTACGAGTACTGGTAAGGTACACATCAATTACATGTATATCACATATACATTTAGTGTTGCCAGCCTTTTTGTCCGCTAAGTATTTGGGGCAGTTCCGCTTCTAGTGACCCTTCCCTTTGCAATAAAAGCACTCAGTCTCAGGCTTGGGTCCATTCTTTGGCTTCTTCCCGGCAACTGGCTTACCGGGCGCGACAACTTCCTCGACATCCTTCTTGAATTTCTTCTTACCCTTGCCTTTCTTGAACTTAGTGGTTTTATTAACCATCAACACTTGTTGTTCCTTTTCGATTTCCACCTCTGCTGATTTCAGCATTAAAAATACTTCAGGAATAGTTTTCACCATCCCCTGCATATTGTAGTTCATCACAAAGCTCTTGTAGCTAGGTGGGAGCGACTGAAGGATTCTGTCAATGACCGCCTTGTCCGGGAGGTTAATGTCCAGCTGGGACAAGCGGTTGTGCAACCCAGACATTTTGAGTATGTGCTCACCGACAGAACTATTTTCCTCCATCTTACAACTATAGAACTTGTCAGAGACTTCATATCTCTCAACCCGGGCATGACCTTGGAAAACCATTTTCAGCTCTTCGAACATCTCATATGCTCCGTGTTGCTCAAAATGCTTTTGGAGCCCCGGTTCTAAGCTGTAAAGCATGCCGCACTGAACGAGGGAGTAATCATCAGCATGTGACTGCCAAGCATTCATAACGTCTTGGTTCTCTGGGATGGGTGCTTCACCTAGCGGTGCTTCTAGGACATATGCTTTCTTGGCAGCTATGAGGATGATCCTCAGGTTCCGGACCTAGTCCGTATAGTTGCTGCCATCATCTTTCAGCTTGGTTTTCTCTAGGAATGCGTTGAAGTTGAGGTTGACATGAGCATTGGCCATTTGATCTACAAGACATATTTGCAAAGGTTTTTAGACTACATGATAATTAAGTTCATCTAATCAAATTATTTAATGAACTCCCACTTAGATTAGACATACCTCTTGTCATCTAAGTGATACATGATCCGAGTCAACTAGGTCGTGTCCGATCATCACGTGAGACGGACTAGTCATCATCGATGAACATCTCTATGTTGATCATATCTTCCATAAGACTCATGTTCGACCTTTCGGTCTCTTGTGTTCCGAGGCCATGTCTGTACATGCTAGGCTCGTCAAGTTAACCTAAGTGTTTTGCATGTGTAAATCTATCTTACACCCGTTGTATGTGGACGTTAGAATCTATCACACCCGATCATCACGTGGTGCTTCGAAACAACGAACTTTCGCAACGGCGCACAATTAGGGGGAACACTTTCTTGAAATTATTATGAGGTATCATCTTATTTACTACCGTCGTTCTAAGCAAATAAGATGCAAAAACATGATAAACATCACATGCAATCAAATAGTGACATGATATGGCCAATATCATATAGCTCCTTTGATCTCCATCTTCGGGGCGCCATGATCATCTTCGTCACCGGCATGACACCATGATCTCCATCATCATGATCTCCATCATCGTGTCTCCATGAAGTTACTCGCCAGCTATTACTTCTACTACTAAGGCTAATGGTTTAGCAATAAAGTAAAGTAATTACATGGCGTTTAATCATTGACACACAGATCATACAATAATTAAGACAACTCCTATGGCTCCTGCCGGTTGTCATACTCATCGACATGCAAGTCCT
>NW_021208489.1:0-495 GCF_002162155.2 Triticum dicoccoides
TTTGTACTATAACTATGTGCCAACATGGACGAAACACACCCAACTTTTGCGTACGCGTGTGAATGACCCTCACCGGCTCGCACGCCTATTTTCGACAGAATCGGAGTACGAAAGGAAGTTGCGTCACGTCGGGAGACCTTTTCTGGTTATTTCCACGGAGAAAAACGTAGAAAATGCATCGAGTGTCGAAACGAACCGCAATTTTGCAATCGTGCTTCCGTAGCATCATGTTGCGTGTCAAAAAAACATGGCGCCGTTTCATGGCTTTGCGAGAGGGAACACCTACTTCACGCATGTAACACCAGACCGACACCTCAGGTTTGTACTGTGACTATGTGCCAACATGGATGAAATGCATCTAACTTTTGCATGCGCATGTGAGTGACCCCCACTGGCTCGCATGCCTATTTTTGACGGAATCAGAGTATGAGCGGAAGATGCATTACGCCGGGAGACCTTTTCTGGGTATTTCCACGGAGAAAAACTTAGTAAATG
>NW_021208489.1:3054-12483 GCF_002162155.2 Triticum dicoccoides
GAAACGCACCCAACTTTTGTGTACGCGTGTGAGTGACTGCCACCAGCTCGCACACCTATTTTCGATGGAATCGGAGTATGAAAGGAAGTTGCGTCACTTCGGGAGACCTTTTTTGGGTATTTCCACAGAGAAAAACGTAGAAACTGCATCGAGTGTCGAAACGAACCGCAATTTTGCAAGCGTGCTTCCGTAGCATCATGTTGCGTGTCAAAAAAACATGCCCGTTTCATGGCTTTGCGAGAGGGAACACCTACTTCACGCATGTAACCCTAGACCGACACCTCAGGTTTGTACTGTGACTATGTGCCAACATGGACGAAATGCACCCAACTTTTGCGTGCGCATGTGAGTGACCCCCTGTTGGAAATATGCCCTAGAGGCAATAATAAAAGGGTTATTATTATATTTCCTTATTCATGATAATTGTCTTTTATTCATGCTACAACTGTATTATCCGGAAATCGTAATACACGTGTGAATACATAGACCATAACATGTCCCTAGTGAGCCTCTAGTTGACTAGCTCGTTGGTCAACAGATAGTCATGGTTTCCTGACTATGGACATTAGATGTCATTGACAACTGGATCACATCATTAGGAGAATGATGTGTTGGACAAGACCCAATGCTAAGCATAGCACAAGATCGTGTAGTTCGTTTTGCTAGAGCTTTTTTAGTGTCAAGTATCTCTTCCTTAGACCATGAGATCGTGTAACTCCCGGATACCGTAAGAGTGCTTTGGGTGTTCCAAACGTCACAACGTAACTGGGTGACTATAAAGGTGCACTACAGGTATCTCCGAAAGTGTCTGTTGGGTTGACACGGATTGAGACTGGGATTTGTCACTCCGTATGACGGAGAGATATCTCTGGGCCCACTCGGTAATGCATCATCATAATGAGCTCAAAGTGACCGAGAGTTTGGTCACGGGATCATGCACTACAGTACGAGTAAAGTGACTTGCCGGTAACGAGACTGAACGAGGTATTGGGATACCGACGATCGAGTCTCGGGCATGTAACGTACCAATTGGCAAAGGGAATTGTATACGGGGTTGTTCGAATCCTCGACATCGTGGTTCATCCGATGAGATCATCGAGGAGCATATGGGAACCAACATGGGTATCCAGATCCCGATGTTGGTTATTGGCCGAGAGCCGTCTCAGTCATGTCTACGTGTCTCCCGAACCCGTAGGGTCTACACACTTAAGGTTCGGTGACGCTAGGGTTGTATGAATACGAGTATGCAGTATACCGAATGTTGTTCGGAGTCCCGAATGAGATCCCGGACGTCACGAGGAGTTCCGGAATGGTCCGGAGGTGAAGAATTATATATAGGAAGTGGTATTTCGGCCATCGAGAAAGTTTCGGGGTCACCCGGTATTGTACCGGGACCACCGGAAGGGTCCCGGGGGTCCACCGGGTGGGGCCACCCATCCCGGAGGGCCCCAAGGGCCGAAGTGGAGAGGGGAACCAGCCCATAGTGGGCTAGTGCGCCCCCCTTGGCCCACCCCCTGCGCCTAGGGTTGAAACCCTAGGGTGGGGGGGCGCCCCACTTGCCTTGGGGGGTACTCCACCCCCCTTGGTCGCCGCCCCCTTGGGAGATTGGATCTCCCAGGGCCGGCGCCCCCCTGGGGGCCTATATAAAGGGAGGGGGGAGAGGGGGCAGCCGCACCCTGAAGTTCTGGCGCCTCCCTTCCCCTGCTACACCTCTTCCTCCTCCGTCACGTGCTTGGCGAAGCCCTGCCGGAGTACTGCAGTTCCAACATCACCACGCCGGTGTGCTGCTGCTGGAGCTTTCATCATCAACCTCTCCTTCCCCTTTGCTGGATCAAGACGGAGGAGACGTCACGCTGACCGTACGTGTGTTGAACGCGGAGGTGCCGTCCGTTCGGCGCTAGGATCTCCAGTGATAGGATCATGACGAGAACGACTACTTCAACCCCATTCTTTTGAATGCTTCCGCGCGATCTACAAAGTGGTATGTAGATGCAATCTCTCTCCCATGACTCGTTGCTTAGATGAACTCATAGATGGATCTTGGTGAAACCGTAGGAAAAATTTTAATTTTCTGCAACATTCACCAACAGTGGTATCAGAGCTAGGTCTATGCGCAGTTCTCTATTGCACGAGTAGAACACAATTTGGTTGTGGGCGTAGATCTTGTCAACTTGCTTGCCGCTACTAGTCTTATCTTGCTTCAGTGGTATTGTGGGATGAAGCGGCCCGGACCACCCTTACACGTACGCTTACGTGAGATCGGTTCCACCGACTGACATGCACTAGTTGCATAAGGTGGTTGGCGGGTGTCTGTCTCTCCCACTTTTGTTGGAGCGGATTCGATGAAAAGGGTCCTTATGAAGGGTAAATAGAAGTTGACAAGATCACGTTGTGGTTATTCGTAGGTAAGAAAACGTTCTTGCTAGAACCAATTGCAGCCACGTAAAAGATGCAACAACAATTAGAGGACGTCTAACTTGTTTTTGCAGCAATTGTCATGTGATGTGATATGGCCAGAAGTTGTGATGAATGATGAATGACATATTGTGATGTATGAGATCATGTTCTTGTAATAGGAATCACGACTTGCATGTCGATGAGTATGACAACCGGCAGGAGCCATAGGAGTTGTCTTTATTTTTTGTATGACCTGCGTGTCATTGAAGAACGCCATGTAAATTACTTTACTTTATTGCTAAACGCGTTAGCCATAGAAGTAGAAGTAGTCGTTGGCGTGACAACTTCATAAAGATACAATGATGGAGATCATGGTGTCATGCCGGTGACAAAGATGATCATGGAGCCCCGAAGATGGAGATCGAAGGAGTTGTATGATATTGGCCATATCATGTCACTACTATATAATTGCATGTGATGTTTATTATGTTTCATGCATCTTGTTTACTTAGAACGGCGGTAGTAAATAAGATGATCCCTTATAATAATTTTAAGAAAGTGTTCCCCTAACTGTGCACCGTTGCTAAAGTTCGTCATTTTGAAGCACCACGTGATGATCGGTTGTGATAGATCCTTACGTTCACATACAACGGGTGTAAGACAGATTTACACATGCAGAACACTTAGGGTTAACTTGACGAGCCTAGCATGTACAGACATGGCCTCGGAACACAAGAGACCGAAAGGTCGAACATGAGTCGTATAGAAGATACGATCAACATGGAGATGTTCACCGATGATGACTAGTCCGTCTCACGTGATGATCAGACACGGACTAGTCGACTCGGATCGTGTAACACTTAGATGACTAGAGGGATGTCTAATCTGAGTGGGAGTTCATTAAATAATTTGATTAGATGAACTTAATTATCATGAACTTAGTCTAAAACCTTTGCAAAATATGTCTTGTAGATCAAATGGCTGCCGCTCATGTCAACATGAACTTCAACGCGTTCCTAGAGGAAACCAAGCTGAAAGATGATGGCAGCAACTATACGGACTGGGTCCGGAACCTGAGGATCATCCTCATAGCTGCCAGGAAACAATATGTCCTAGAAGGACCGCTAGGTGATGCACCCGTCCCAGAGAACCAAGACATTATGAAAGCTTGGCAGACTCGCGCTGATGATTACTCCCTCGTTCAGTGCGGCATGCTTTACAGCTTAGAACCGGGGCTCCAAAAGCATTTTGAGCAACACGGAGCACATGAGATGTTCGAGGAGCTGAAACTAGTTTTCCAAGCTCATGCCCCGGTCGAGAGATATGAAGTCTCCAACAAGTTCTATAGTTGTAAGATGGAGGAAAATAGTTCTGTCAGTGAGCATATACTCAAAATGTCTGGGTTGCACAACCGCCTGTCCCAGCTGGACATTAACCTCCCGGATGAGGCGGTCATTGACAGAATCCTTCAGTCGCTCCCACCAAGCTACAAGAGCTTTGTGATGAACTACAATATGCAGGGGATGGTGAAGACCATTCCTGAAGTATTTTCAATGCTGAAGTCAGCAAAGGTTGAAATCAAGAAAGAACATCAACTGTTGATGATCAATAAGACCACTAAGTTCAAGAGGAGCAAGGGTAAGAAGAACTTCAAGAAGGACGGCAAAGATGTTGCCGCGCTCGGTAAGCCAGTTGCCGGGAAGAAGTCAAAGAATGGACCCAAGCCTGAAACTGAGTGCTTTTATTGCAAGGGGAAGGGTCACTGGAAGCGGAACTGCCCCAAATACTTAGCAGACAAGAAGGCCGGCAACACTAAAGGTATATTTGATATACATGTAATTGATGTGTACCTTACCAGTACTCGTAGTAACTCCTGGGTATTTGATACCGGTGCCGTTGCTCACATTTGTAACTCACAGCAGGAGCTGCGGAATAAGCGGAGACTGGCGAAGGACGAGGTGACGATGCAATGTCGGGAATGGTTCCAAGGTCGATGTGATCGCCGTCGGCACGCTACCTCTACATTTACCTACGAGATTAGTTTTAAACCTCAATAATTGTTATTTAGTGCCAAGTTTGAGCATGAACATTGTATCTGGATCTCGTTTAATACGAGATGGCTACTCATTTAAATCCGAGAATAATGGCTGTTCTATTTATATGAGAGATATGTTTTATGGTCATGCCCCGATGGTAAATGGTTTATTCTTAATGAATCTCGAACGTAATGTTACACATATTCATAGCGTGAATACCAAAAGATGTAAAGTTGATAACGATAGTCCCACATACTTGTGGCACTGCCGCCTTGGTCACATTGGTGTCAAGCGCATGAAGAAGCTCCATGCTGATGGACTTTTAGAGTCTCTCGATTATGAATCATTTGACACATGCGAACCATGCCTCATGGGCAAAATGACCAAGACCCCGTTCTCCGGAACAATGGAGCGAGCAACCAACTTGTTGGAAATCATACATACCGATGTGTGCGGTCTAATGAGCGTTGAGGCTCGCGGAGGATATCGTTATGTTCTCACTCGCACTGATGACTTGAGTAGATATGGGTATGTCTACTTGATGAAACACAAGTCTGAGACCTTTGAAAAGTTCAAGGAATTTCAGAATGAAGTAGAGAATCAACATGACTGAAAGATAAAATTCTTACGATCGGATCGTGGAGGAGAATGTTTAAGTCACGAATTTGGTACACACCTCAGCGTAACGGTGTGTCTGAACATCGTAATTGCACTCTATTGGATATGGTGCGATCTATGATGTCTCTTACCGATTTACTGCTATCATTTTGGGGATACGGTCTAGAGACAGCTACATTCACTATAAATAGGGCACCGTCTAAATTCGTTGAGACGACACCGTATGAATTATGGTTTGGGAAGAAACCTAAGCTGTTGTTTCTAAAAGTTTGGGGATGCGATGCTTATGTCAAGAAACTTTAACCTGAAAAGCTCGAACCCAAGTCGGAAAAATGCGTCTTCATAGGATACCCTAAAGAAACCATTGGGTATACCTTCTACTTAAGATCCGAAGGCAAGATCTTTGTTGCCAAGAAAGGATCCTTTCTGGAAAAAGAGTTTCTCTCGAAAGAAGTAAGTGGGAGGAAAGTAGAACTCGATGAAGTACTACCTCTTGAACGGGATAGTAGTGCAGCTCAGGAAAATGTTCCTGTGATGCCTACACCAACTGAAGAGGAAAATAATGATGATGATCAAGGTACTTCGGATCAAGTTGCTACTGAACTTCGTAGGTCCACAAGGACATGTTCCGCACCAGAGTGGTACGGCAACCCTGTCCTGGAAATCATGTTGTTGGACAATGGTGAACCTTCGAACTATGAAGAAGCAATGGCGGGCCCAGATTCCAACAAATGGCTAGAAGCCATGAAATCCGAGATAGAATCCATGTATGAAAACAAAGTATGGACTTTGACTGACTAGCCCGATGATCGGCGAGCGATAGAAAACAAATGGATCTTTAAGAAGAAGACGGACGCGGATGGAAATGTCACCATCTATAAAGCTCGACTTGTCGCTAAGGGTTATCGGCAAGTTCAAGGGATTGACTATGATGAGACTTTCTCTCCCGTAGCGAAGCTTAAGTCCGTCCGAATCATGTTAGCAATTGCCGCATACTATGATTATGAGATATGGCAGATGGACGTCAAAACGGCATTCCTTAACGGGCATCTTAAGGAAGAACTGTATATGATGCAGCCGGAGGGTTTTGTCGATCCTAAGAATGCTAACAAAGTATGCAAGCTCCAGCGATCCATTTATGGGTTGGTGCAAGCATCTCGGAGTTGGAACATTCGCTTTGATGAGATGATCAAAGCGTTTGGGTTTATGCAGACTTATGGAGGAGCCTGTGTTTACAAGAAAGTGAGTGGGCGCTCTGTAGCATTTCTCATATTATATGTAGATGACATACTTTTGATGGGAAATGATATAGAACTTTTGGACAACATTAAGGCCTACTTGAATAAGTGTTTTTCAATGAAGGACCTTGGAGAAGCTGCTTATATATTAGGCATCAAGATCTATAGAGATAGATCGAGACGCCTCATAGGTCTTTCACAAAGCACATACCTTGATAAGATTTTGAAGAAATTCAAAATGGATCAGTCCAAGAAAGGGTTCTTGCCTATACTGCAAGGTGTGAGATTGAGCTCGGCTCAATGCCCGACCACGGCAAAAGATAAAGAAGAGATGAGCGTCATCTCCTATGCCTCAGCCATAGGATCTATTATGTATGCCATGCCGTGTACCAGACCTGATGTAAACCTTTCCGTAAGTTTGGTAGGAAGATACCAAAGTAATCCCGGCAAGGAACACTGGATAACGATCAAGAATATCTTAAAGTACCTGAAAAGGACGAAGGACATGTTTCTCGTTTATGGGGTTGACGAAGAGCTCGTCGTAAAGGGTTACGTCGATGCTAGCTTCGACACAGATCTGGATGACTCTAAGTCACAAACCGGATACGTGTATATGTTGAATAGTGGAGCAGTAAGCTGGTGTAGCTGCAAGCAGAGCGTCATGGCGGGATCTACATGTGAAGCGGAGTACATGGCAGCCTCGGAGGCAGCGCATGAAGCAATTTGGGTGAAGGAGTTCATCACCGACCTAGGAGTCATATCCAATGCGTCGGGGCCGATCAAACTCTTCTGTGACAACACTGGAGCTATTGCCCTTGCCAAGGAGCCCAGGTTTCACAAGAAGACCAGGCACATCAAGCGTCGTTTCAACTCCATCCGTGAAAATGTTCAAGATGGAGACATAGATATTTGCAAAGTACATACGGATCTGAATGTCGCAGATCCGTTGACTAAACCTCTCTCGCGAGCAAAACATGATCAACACCAGAACTCTATGGGTGTTCGATTCATCACAATGTAACTAGATTATTGACTCTAGTGCAAGTGGGAGACTGTTGGAAATATGCCCTAGAGGCAATAATAAAAGGGTTATTATTATATTTCCTTATTCATGATAATTATCTTTTATTCATGCTATAACTGTATTATCCGGAAATCGTAATACACATGTGAATACATAGACCATAACATGTCCCTAGTGAGCCTCTAGTTGACTAGCTCGTTGGTCAACAGATAGTCGTGGTTTCCTGACTATGGACATTAGATGTCATTGACAACGGGATCACATCATTAGGAGAATGATGTGATGGACAAGACCCAATCCTAAGCATAGCACAAGATCGTGTAGTTCGTTTTGCTAGAGCTTTTTCAGTGTCAAGTATCTCTTCCTTAGACCATGAGATCGTGTAACTCCCGGATACCGTAAGAGTGCTTTGGGTGTACCAAACGTCACAACGTAACCGGGTGACTATAAAGGTGCACTACAGGTATCTCCAAAAGTGTCTGTTGGGTTGACACGGATCAAGACTGGGATTTGTCACTCTGTATGACGGAGAGGTATCTCTGGGCCCACTCGGTAATGCATCATCATAATGAGCTCAAAGTGACCAAGTGTTTGGTCACGGGATCATGCATTATGGTACGAGTAAAGTAACTTGCCGGTAACGAGACTGAATGCGGTATTGGGATACCGACGATCGAGTCTCGGGCATGTAACGTACCGATTGACAAAGGGAATTGTATATGGGGTTCTTCGAATCCTCGATATCGTGGTTCATCCGATGAGATCATCGAGGAGCATGTGGGAACCAACATGGGTATCCAGATCCCGTTGTTGGTTATTGCCCGAGAGCCGTCTCGGTCATGTCTACGTGTCTCCCGAACCCGTAGGGTCTACACACTAAAGGTTCGGTGACGCTAGGGTTGTATGAATACGAGTATGCAGTATACCGAATGTTGTTTGGAGTCCTGGATGAGATCCCGGATGTCACGAGGAGTTCCGGAATGGTCCGGAGGTGAAGAATTATATATAGGAAGTGGTATTACGGCCATCGGGAAAGTTTCGGGGTCACCCGGTATTGTACTGGGACCACCGGAAGGGTCCCGGGGGTCCACCGGGTGGGGCCACCCATCCCGGAGGGCCCCAAGGGCCGAAGTGGGGAGGGGAACCAGCCCATAGTGGGCTGTTGCGCCCCCCCTGGCCCACCCCCTGCGCCTAGGGTTGAAACCCTAGGGTGGGGGGGCGCCCCACTTGCCTTGGGGGGTACTCCACCCCCCTTGGCCGCCGCCCCCTTGGGAGATTGGATCTCCCAGGGCCGGCGCCCCCCCTGGGGGCCTATATAAAGGGAGGGGGGAGAGGGGGCAGCCGCACCCTGAAGTTCTGGCGCCTCCCTCCCCCTGCTAGACCTCTTCCTCCTCCGTCACGTGCTTGGCGAAGCCGTGCCGGAGTACTGTAGTTCCACCATCACCACGCCGTTGTGCTTCTGCTAGAGTTTTCATCATCAACCTCTCCTTCCCCTTTGCTGGATCAAGACGGAGGAGACGTCACGCTGACCGTACGTGTGTTAAACGCGGAGGTGCCGTCCGTTCGGCGCTAGGATCTTCGGTGATAGGATCACGACGAGAACGACTACTTCAACCCCGTTCTTTTGAACGCTTCCGCGCGATGTACAAAGTGGTATGTAGATGCAATCTCTCTCCCATGACTCGTTGCTTAGATGAACTCATAGATGGATCTTGGTGAAACCGTAAGAAAAATTTTAATTTTCTGCAACGTTCACCAACACCCCCACCGGCTCGCACGCCTATTTTCGACGGAATTGGAGTACGAGCGGAAGATGCGTCCTGTCGGGAGACCTTATCTGGGTATTTCCATGAAGAAAAACGTAGAAAATGCATCGAGTGTCGAAACGCACCCCAATTTTGCAGGCGTGCTTCCATGGCATCATGTTGCGTATCAAAAAAACATGGCGGCGTTTCATGGCTTTGCGAGAGGGAACACCTACTTCACGCATGTAACCCCAGACCAACACCTCAGGTTTGTACTGTGACTATGTGCCAACAAGGACGAAACGCATCCAACTTTTGCGTGCATGTGTGAGTGACGCCCACCGGCTCGCACGCCTATTTTCGACAGAATC
>NW_021208490.1:0-1105 GCF_002162155.2 Triticum dicoccoides
TTTTTTCTGTTTCTGTTTTATTTAATATATCTGCAACTTTGTTGAATTTAATAAAATACCTAGGCAACTTCAAAAATCACCAAATTACTCCTGGTCCATAGTTGGATTATTCCCAACATGAAACATTTTAGTTTGGAGATATTTGAGCATTTAAATATTTTATATAATTTTAAATGCCCAAATTCAAATATTTATGATTTAAAACAAAAACCCTAGGATGGCCTAGGAAAATGTGCACCACTTTTGGCAGAGGTTCTGAACCAAGGCAAAAATGATGGGCATTTTAGAAGGGCATTTCAGGTTCATTGAAAAATTATTTTAGTAACCCTAGTTGGTTTCAGAGGGGACTGGGGGTTCTGTCATCCCCATTTCAAGTTTCTGATGAAAGAATAAACATGATGCAACACTCTAATGCATGACTAGCTAGGTTGTGACAACTCACCCCCACTCAAAAGAATCTCGTCCCGAGATTTGGGTTCCTCCGGGAAGAAGGCGGGGTACTCGAGTCGAAGACGATCCTCCCTTTCCCAAGTTGCTTCATCCTCAGAATGGTGCGACCATTGAACCTTGAGAAACTTGATATTATGACGTCGCGTGGTACGTTCAGCCTGATCGAGGATACGAATGGGGTACTCTCGGTATGTAAGATCATCTTGGAGATCAAGCGTTTCGTGGTCCACTTCACGGATAGGATCCGAGAAGCAACGCCTGAGTTGAGAAACGTGGAAGACATCGTGGACTCTGGAGAGATGCGGAGGTAGTTCCAACTGGTAGGCAACTTCTCCTCGTTTGGCAAGAATGCGAAAAGGTCCAATGTAACGAGGAGCCAATTTGCCTTTGATACCGAAACGATGGGTTCCCTTCAGAGGGGTGACCCGAAGATAAGCCTTCTCGTCAACCTCGAAAGTCATAGCCTTATGTTTTCGGTCATATTGACTCTTTTGACGAGATTGGGCTGTTTTCAACTTTTCACGAACGATGCGAACTTGTTCTTCTGCTTCCTGAATCATATCCGGGCCAAAGAATTGTCTTTCCCCGGTCTCTGACCAGTTAAGGGGTGTTCGACACCGTCGTCCATAGAGAACTTCAAAAGGGGCTTTATCCA
>NW_021208491.1:0-1905 GCF_002162155.2 Triticum dicoccoides
GACATGCCCTTTGGTCTCTTCATAGCAAGTGAACAATCATTTCCACACATCATACTGGTCGATGTGTTGGTTTGTGAGGAGAAGGTGCAGAGCTTCGAGTGGCTTTTTACCAAATTCATTAGAGTGATGGTGGGACTGCACCCAAATGAATACTGTCAGGTGAATTGCTACTACTACTAAAAACACTGCAGTTACATTAACACAACTTGTTTGTGCTGTGATAGAGATTAATTTTCAGTTCAAGAGGACAAGATTTTTGCACCATTTGCCGTTGGCAGGGATACAAGAGAGCTACATGCCCAGATCGTGGTGATTTTCCGAAGCAAGCTCGGAAACCAGCAAGATGCAAGAATTGTGGTGTACAAGGACACCGGCGAAGCAATTGCAAGAAGGCGACGGCGCTAAGACGATGTATGAACTGAAAATATATGGCTGAAGTGTATTAAGTTAGCCTAAATGCTGCATTGTAGGATCGTTTTCATATATGTTCTGTTGATTTATTTGACTTTGGTCTGTAAAACTGTGAGACAAAAATGGTTTCAATCGTGATGAGTGCAACATATATTATTTCTAGAAATGCTGTCTGAACTGAATGATGTGTTTTAAATGCTGTTAATTCGTGGAAACGATCAGATGGTCTAATGTGTACTTGCATATTTTCCTCCGTGCCTGTTAATATGATCATCTAGATGTGGTCATGGGAGTGCATGCGAGCAGTTTACTTTTGCTTGCGGAAATGCTCTAGCAAGTTAATGGAAGTATGAATAAATGACAGCCTTAAGACAGATGGTCTAATGCTCTACCAGTGTTTGAACTGTATGAACAGGAGAACTGGCGAGACTGTATACATATGTACGTATGTATATAGTACGAGGACTGACTACAATCTCCTACAGGGTTGCCGTCTTGCCGATCTAGTTTTGCACTGGAGCGCTGAGCAGCCGTGGATTTGGGTGGACTTGTATTTAGCAGGAGATGAAGAAGACTGGCCTTGAAGGGGAATATTGTTTTTTCTTTTAGGATCCGAAGGGGAAGATTGGTAGGTCCAACTGGTGGCCACCACCATAAATGGGCTACCGTGACAGCGTTTGTCCAGAATCTAAGAGATGGCTGCCCATATGGTCGGGTTCCATCTGAGCCAGTCCAGGCGTCGCTAACGGCGACACTTCTGCCGCTCGTCAGATGTGGGCAACAGGCCCAGAGTAAAGAAATAATACACACAGTATACCTGGGCCTATACCAGTTCGGACGACCATCTGGAAGCGAGGTAACGGCAAAGATAACGAGCGTACATGTGCTCGAGCTCACAACAACACTTTCGTGAGGTGTTTCACTACTGAGCTGGGAGAGAAAATAGACGAAGGTAGCGTGGAACTAGTGGCTGAACAAGTATGTTCAGGAAGGAAAATAGGTGCAGAGACTGATTTCTGCAGAACTAATCTTCGTACATAGGACCTGAATACCTATTTCTTCACACACAAATGATATGACATATACATCACTAGTGTTACATCAAGTTGGTAAGCCAAATGCTCTATGGAAGACTAGGTTGAGCTCACCTTTCAACACTTCCCTACAGCTGCAGATTAACCCTTTGAAGCATTATTGATTGCTTGCTTAAGAGTTTGAATCCTTATCCACAAAATCATGTCCCAGATTAATGCGCCAGAGCAGTGTTAGGAGTACTTAGCAAACTGCCAGCTGAAACAGAGGTGGTCCCTTGCTTCTACTGTCTTAAGACCACACAGGACACATGAGTTCTTTCCTATGCCACATGGCGCTTGTATTCAGTCTGTCTGTTAACTAAAACGAGTAGTAGCCAGATAAATAAATTTGACGAGAACACTGAATCTTTGATTTTGAGAAGGAACTCTGCACCATTGACTTTGAGAAAACACTAGGTGG
>NW_021208492.1:0-565 GCF_002162155.2 Triticum dicoccoides
ACCCCGGGAGTCGTTAATCGTGGAAATCACTCCGAGACCCCAAAAAGTGAGTAATATTCCAGGAAACTGGCCAGAATCGGCCAAAACTGTGAGTGTTGATAACCGACACGTAAACGCACCCCGGGGTTCGTTAATTGTTGAAATCACTCCGGGATCCCAAAACAGTGAGTAATGGTCCATGAAACGGGCCACAATCGGCCAAAACAGTGAGTGTTGATGACCGACATGTAAACGCACCCCAGGTTTCGTCAATCGTGGAAATCACTTCAGGACCCCAAAACAGAGTAATAGTCCAAGAAACGGGCCAGAATCGGCCCAAACTGCGAGTCTTGATGACTAACAAGTAAGGACACCTTGGGGTTCGACAACCACGGAAATCTACTTGGGACCTCAAAACGGTAAGTTAATAGTCCATGAAACGGGTCAGTATCGACAAAAACCGCAAGTGTTGATGACCGACACGTAAACATACCCCGAGGTTCGTTAATCGTGGAAATCACTCCGGGATCCCAGAACAGTAAATAATAGTCCATGAAACGGGCCAGAATCGGCCAAAACTTTGAGT
>NW_021208493.1:0-956 GCF_002162155.2 Triticum dicoccoides
AAGACGTCCCACGAGGCATGGACTATTCTTGAGCGCTCGTTTGCGGCACAGTCGCAGGCTCGTGTATCTGGGCTCCGTCGCCAACTTGGGGAGTGTCAGAAGTTTGACTCCACCGCCACTGAGTTCTACAACAAAGTCAAGAGTCTCGCCGACACGCTGGCCTCCATTGGACAGCCCCTCACCGACTCCGAGTTCAACTCGTTTATTGTCAATGGTCTTGATGAGGAGTATGACGCCCTAGTCGAGATCATCAATGAGAGGGGCAACTCCACGCCCATGCCAGCACACGAGGTCTTTTCACGCCTCCTGCTTACTGAGCAACGAGTCGAGACGCGCCGATCCAGGGGCAACGGCGCCCTCTCGGCAAACGCCGCCACCAAGGGTGGTCGCTCCTCTGCTTCATCCAGGGCTCCTTCGGGGCAGTCACCACCACCCGCCTCGGTCCCTCTTCCTACTGCAACGCTACCAGGGGCTGGCGGTCCACGTGTGTGCCAGCTTTGTGGTCGCGATGGGCACTGGGCCTCGAAGTGTCACAAGCGCTTCCAGCGGGGTTTTCTTGGTCTCGGCAATGACGGGAAGGATACACGCAACTTTGCTCGTCAGGTCGCCATGGCTGATCGTCCGCCGCCGCAGAAGCCACAGGGACACACTCAGTCCTACTCCATTGATCCTCACTGGTACATGGACTCTGGGGCGACAGAGCACCTGACCAGTGAGATGGGGAAGCTTCACACTCGTGAACCCTACCATGGCTCCGACAAGATCCACACCGCCAATGGAGCAGGTATGCACATCTCTCATATTGGTCAAGCATCACTTCTCACTAGACATGCCAATAGGAGTCTTCAACTTCGCAATGTTCTTCGAGTTCCATCTGTGACACGTAATCTTCTTTCAGTTCCTAAACTCACTCGTGATAATAATGTGCTTTGTGAATTTCATCCTTTTGATCTTTT
>NW_021208494.1:0-1026 GCF_002162155.2 Triticum dicoccoides
GACCTCCGACAAGAATTCTTTCGCATCCAGTCGGAGTTTGCGGAAATCATCCATCAAGATGTCCTTCGTACCTCGGGGCAGTTCTACCTCAGAAATCAACCGTCCAATAGTGACATCGACACAATGCTACAAATGCAGGATGACAACGCCCGTTCTTTCATGACTCCCACGATAGACGGCGGCTTCATCCACGCTCCGGTCCCTTGAGTCGAGTTGTCTAGTTCTGAAACATCGATTGGCTCATGTTGTAATTAAACTTTAATGAACTTGTAGTATGTCTCTTTGGTTTCGAGAGTCGTTCAACTTAGATGTAATCGATGCTATTAATGTCTTCCTTTTCTCTTCCGATCATTCTGTTGCATAATTATATATTGCTTATGTATTGTCTGTGAATTGGTACTAACGTTTCGTTTGGCTAGTGCATAGCGATGCCGACGTATGTCGTGTACAAGGGTAAGGTTCCCGGAGCCTACGATGACTGGGAGGAGTGTCGGAGACAGGTTCACCGATTCAGCGGTAACAGTTACAAAGGGTACACCACTAGGGCCGAGGCCGAATCTAGATACGCCCGCTATCTAGCGGGAGAGGGGATGGAGCGTTGGAGGAACCGGATGAAGACGAGTTTCATCGTGATGATGCTCATCGTGATGACTGCAGCTCTCTTCTATGTGATGGTAGTTTAGATGATCGATATCGACTTGTAATGTGAAGACAAACTCGCTACTCGCGGTCTCGAGACTTGTAATATAATGTTCTATCTTTGTTCGGTCTTTTTAATTCGGAGACTAATATGATGAATTGTATTCGGAGACTAATATGATGAATTGTATTCAAAGACTAATCTTCTATTGTATTCGATGAATCTGTTGTTGATGTGTGCTGTCTATATTTTGTCAAACTATACATTTTGTAACCTGTGCAAAAAACAGAAAATAAAAAGATAAAAAAAACCTAATATTCATACTAATGGCGCATCACAGGACAGTGCGCCATTAGTATGACAGTGCATACTAATGGCGCATCACT
>NW_021208495.1:0-1892 GCF_002162155.2 Triticum dicoccoides
AGGTTCGGCCGTGGTGGGAAACGGGGTTACGGTGCGGGAACGAGGGGGAAAAGAGGGGGAAACGGTGGCGGAGCTCACCGCGGTTGCAGTGGGCGTCGAAGCGGGCTTGGGGACGCGCTGGAGACGGCGAATCGACGGCGATGGTGGTCGGAGCCCGAGGAGGAAGACGATGGCGTGGAGGCGATGCAGAGCTTCCCGAGGGGCTTGGCTTGGTGGGGAGGAAGAGGGGGTCGCGGCGGAGCTCCTGAGCTCAGCGGAGGGGCGAGGGGTGGCCGGTGACGGCTGCTATGGCGAACGGCGGCGATGGTGGTGTTCGGCCGTGAGAGAGAGAGCGAGGGAGAGGAGGGAAGAACCGAGGGAGAGTGAGAGAGAGCAGGGGGGAGGGCGTGGCGTCGTTCCAGGCCGTCCAGACGAGGAGGGGAGGGGCAGGCAGGTAGGCGAGCAGGTGGCGTGGCGCGGTGGCGCGCGCGCGCGTCGGCCACACTCCCCTCCCTCTGTCGAGGACGAAGACGACAGAGGAGGGAGGCGGGCTGGGCCGCCTGCTGGCTGGGCCGGCCAGCTGGCTGGGCTGCACAGGGAGGAGCCCAGGTAAGGTTCTCCCTTTTATTTATTTCTGTTTTCTAATTTCTGACATTTGTTTTGATTTAAATAAAATATTAAATCATTTTATAACCTTATGCCAATTTTTGCAGGAGCTAGATATATTATTCCAGAGCTCCCCAACAGGTGGCATAATTTTTGGACATATATTAATATATATAACTAATATATTTCCAATGCAAATATTTATGCATTAATTCCAAATGCCCAAAATAAATACTTATGAGCTCTTAGAAATATTGGTTTGATTTTTATCTCTGTCCAATATTTTCAGAGAGCAACATGAGCATTTTCTTGGACCCTTTTGGAGAAATTTTTATTTGGGTCATTTTTCAGAAATGATTCTGAGAGTTTCACAAATCCCCAATTCAAATTAAATGGAATTTTAAACATGATGCACACACTCTGATGCATGACTAGCTAGGGTGTGACAACTCACCCCCACTCAAAAGAATCTCGTCCCGAGATTTGGGTTCCTCCGGGAAGAAGGCGGGATATTCAAGTCGAAGACGATCCTCCCTTTCCCAAGTTGCTTCATTCTCAGAATGGTGCGACCATTGAACTTTGAGAAACTTGATATTATGACGTCGGGTGGTATGTTCGGCCTGATCGAGGATACGAATGGGGTACTCTCGATATGTAAGATTATCTTGGAGATCAAGCGTTTCGTGGTCCACTTCACGGATAGGATCCGAGAAGCAACGCCTGAGTTGAGAAACGTGGAAGACATCGTGGACTCTGGAGAGGTGCGGAGGTAGTTCCAACTGGTAGGCAACTTCTCCTCGTTTGGCAAGAATGCGAAAAGGTCCAATGTAACGAGGAGCCAATTTGCCTTTGATACCGAAACGATGGGTTCCCTTCAGAGGGGTGACCCGAAGATAAGCCTTCTCGTCAACCTCAAAAGTCATAGCCTTATGTTTTCGGTCATATTGACTCTTTTGACGAGATTGGGCTGTTTTCAACTTTTCACGAACGATACGAACTTGTTCTTCTGCTTCCTGAATCATATCCGGGCCAAAGAATTGTCTTTCCCCGGTCTCTGACCAGTTAAGGGGTGTTCGACACCGTCGTCCATAGAGAACTTCAAAAGGGGCTTTACCCAAGCTAGATTGATAGCTGTTGTTGTAGGCGAATTCGGCAAATGGAAGGCACTTCTCCCAGTCCATTCCGAATGAGATAACAGAGGCTCGAAGCATGTCTTCTAGAATCTGGTTGACGCGTTCCACTTGACCACTCGACTGAGGGTGGAAGGCGGTGCTAAAGGAGAGACGGGTTCCCATAGCATTTTGGAA
>NW_021208496.1:0-1186 GCF_002162155.2 Triticum dicoccoides
ACCAAACACATCAAGAGACGCTTCAACTCCATCCGGGATCTAGTCTAGGTGGGAGACATAGAGATTTGCAAGATACATACGGATCTGAATGTTGCAGACCCGTTGACTAAGCCTCTTCCACGAGCAAAACATGATCAGCACCAAGGCTCCATGGGTGTTAGAATCATTACAGTGTAATCTAGATTATTGACTCTAGTGCAAGTGGGAGACTGAAGGAAATATGCCCTAGAGGCAATAATAAAGTTATTATTTATTTCCTTATAATCATGATAAATGTTTATTATTCATGCTAGAATTGTATTTACCGGAAACATAATACATGTGTGAATACATAGACAAACAAAGTGTCACTAGTATGCCTCTACTTGACTAGCTCGTTAATCAAAGATGGTTATGTTTCCTAACCATGAATAATAAGTTGTTATTTGATTAACAAGGTCACATCATTAGCAAAATGATCTGATTGACATGACCCATTCCATTAGCTTAGCACCCGATCGTTTAGTATGTTGCTATTGCTTTCTTCATGACTTATACATGTTCCTATGACTATGAGATTATGCAACTCCCGTTTACCGGAGGAACACTTTGGGTACTACCAAACGTCACAACGTAACTGGGTGATTATAAAGGAGTACTACAGGTGTCTCCAATGGTCGATGTTGGGTTGGCGTATTTCGAGATTAGGATTTGTCACTCCGATTGTCGGAGAGGTATCTCTGGGCCCTCTCGGTAATACACATCACATAAGCCTTGCAAGCATTACAACTAATATGTTAGTTGTGAGATGATGTATTACGGTACGAGTAAAGAGACTTGCCAGTAACGAGATTGAACTAGGTATTGGATACCGACGATCGAATCTCGGGCAAGTAACATACCGATGACAAAGGGAACAACGTATGTTGTTATGCGGTCTGACCGATAAAGATCTTCGTAGAATATGTAGGAGCCAATATGGGCATCCAGGTCCCGCTATTGGTTATTGACCGGAGACGTGTCTCGGTCATGTCTACATTGTTCTCGAACCCGTAGGGTCCGCACGCTTAAGGTTACGATGACAGTTATATTATGAGTTTATGCATTTTGATGTACCGAAGGTTGTTCGGAGTCCCGGATGTGATCACGGACATGACGAGGAGTCTCGAAATGGTCGAGACGTAAAGATTGATATATTGGAAGCCTA
>NW_021208497.1:0-1337 GCF_002162155.2 Triticum dicoccoides
TCTTATTCACCCTTGTCCTCTGTCCAGGAGTTGCAAGTAGTTTCTGGTGTTTGTAGTATGCTGGAGGCCGTGGACAGCGCTGACCGTAGGGGTGGGCTGTGATGCGGTAGGCACGTGGCCGGGTATACCGGGCGCCCGTTTGGTGTCACGGAACCCTGTTCACATCGTTTGGGGCTGTGAGCGAAACTCCGGCCGGATCTCCTCATGGATGGAACCCGAATAGGCGATAAACCTGGACTAGAGACTTGAGTGTTTAGGTAGGTCGTGGTCTACACCCACGTCGGATTTCGCTTGAAGTCTGCCGAGCACATGTCGTGTGCAGACGCTAAGTGGTGGAAACATGTATGAAGAAGTACACCCCTGCAGGGTTAACATCATCTATTCGAATAGCCGTGTCCGCGGTAAAGGACTTCTGGGTTGCTTATACCAGTTCATAGACAAGTGAAAGTGGATACTTTAAAATGCGCAAGATAAGCGTGAGTGCTATGGATGGCGTTCTCGTAGGGAGACGGGAGCAGATCCATAGTGGTGTATTGATATGGTGAATATGTGGACTCGTGTGCGCCACCTCAAGAGAGTCGCTTGCAGTCGTAGTTTAGGATAGCCACCGAGTCAAAGCTGGCTTGCTGCAGTTAAACCCCACCATCCCCTTTGTTGATAATGATGCATATGTAGTTAGTTCTGATGTAAGTCTTGCTGGGTACATTTGTACTCACGTTTGCATATTTTATGTTTTGCAGAGAGACTTCAGTCTCATTAGTAGTTCCGCTTGGACTTCGACGTTTAGCTTGTTACCTCAGCTACGATCTTGTGCCCTCGGCAGGATCTGATAGATAGTCAGGCTTCTCGGCCTTTTTCATTTATAGATGTCTGTACCCAGACATGATAGCTTCCCTTTGTGCTTTGACTTGTATGCTCTGATTGTTGGGTCGTGAGACCCATGTTTGTAATATCTCGCTCCTCGGAGCCTATTGATTAAAATACTTGAGTCATAGAGTCATTTTGTGATGCCATGTTGTATTGCACATATCGAGCATATTGTGTGTATGTTATTGAAATGCTTGGTATGTGTGGGATCTGACCATCTAGTTGTTTATCTTTAGTAGCCTCTCTTACCGGGAAATGTCTCCTAGTGTTTCCATTGAGCCTTGGTAGCTTGCTACTGCTCCGGAACACTTAGGCTGGCCGGCATGTGTCCTTCTTCGTTCCTGTGTCTGTCCCTTCGGGGAAATGTCACGCGATGAATACCGGAGTCCTGTTAGCCCGCTACAGCCCGGTTCACCGGAGTCCTGCTAGCCCAGTGCTACAGCCTGGATTCACTCGCTGATGACCGACAC
>NW_021208498.1:0-1288 GCF_002162155.2 Triticum dicoccoides
ATAACCTCATTCTTAGCGTGTCGATTATTGAATCGTCACCCTAAGGTTGATTGTGCTACCTAGTCCTTATTTCTGGTGCACTCTCCGATCAGTGAGTTAGGATAGTGCCAATCCTTGCTTAATTGATCATATCGTCTTGCCCTGAAAAGTAAGATTGTTCTCGAGCTTAGTAACATACCGGTGGTTCATGATATTCCAAATTTCTTCTCGGAAGTATCACCAGGCTGTCACCTGACTGTTATGTTGAGCTCGTGATCAAGTTGGTTTCTTGTGAACCACCTTCTCTCCAAGAATCGGTGTTAGATATCCCTGAGCTAGTTGGTTAAGCTAGACAACAACTTGGAGAGTGGGAAGATAAAAGCTTGCCTGACTTAGTTCGTTCCAAAGGGATATTCTTGTGTAGGGTGTGCAGAAGAAAGATGATATCTTCATCGATTGGTCCTTGTGATCAGTTGCTGGACCTATTGTCTTATCAATCCTTTGATTTGAGGGTGGGCTATCGTCAAATCAAATCAGTACCAACGATGCTCGTAATGTTGTCTTATTCGTGGTTGATCCCTCGAGCATGCACCATTACATCTTTGGTCTGACCAATGCTATCACCGTGTTCACTTAACTATGGAATTCCTTTTAAAAGGAAACCTAGATGAATTGTTGTTGAGCCCATTGGCAACATCCTTATCTCCTCCATGATGTTGTTGAACATTAAGCTAGTGTTGGAAACTTTTGAAAGCATTTTCTTCATGCTAGCTCATGAAGTATTTGTTTGATGAAAGGAGTGACTTCCTCTTATACACGTGCATTTGTTGAAAGTTGCCGCCGTGAATTTGAGAAAGATTGTTTTGTTTCCTTTGGAATCATCCCAAATCAGTCATGCACACGTGCGAAGTATTCTGTAGTCTGGAGACTTGCAACCTTCATTCTATATGTGTCCCTAGCACACTAAGCCACTGATTGACTTGTTCAAGGAAAAGAAGTCTATGCTTGGGATCTAATCCATGGACTTGCGTAAAGACTTCGATATCCTCGATGATGGTTCTCCACCTGAACTCGGTAGTGTTTAATTATAAGACTGCTACGTGGCCATGCTTGTCTGGGACAACGTGTTCGCATGTTTGTAGCAGAACCAGCTCATGTTTTGGAGCTTACTATCGTAGCTCACTCCCCGAGAATCCCGCAACATTATCTCGTCGATTTGTGTTGCAAACTTTCATTTTTCTTTCTAGACTTGATGAGTCTGGGATATCCTGACACCAACCAGATCTGAATCTCAGGCAGATGTGATGGT
>NW_021208499.1:0-1625 GCF_002162155.2 Triticum dicoccoides
AATTTGCTACGCTCCAAACACCCGGAGCGGTCTAATGACTGGATTACACGTGAACAAACCAGGAGTTTCGCCAGCTGGTTGCAGACACGTACCATGCATGACACCTCTATTGAAGATGACCTGTACTTGCTGTCCCAGTTACCATCTTTGAATATAATGACTTTCAAAGGGTACGAGATAAATGGTAATACATTTTACACGATCGCCCAAGATAAGAAGAGCACCAACCAAAACAGTGGTGTCCGCTTTGATGCAGAAACCAAGACGGGAAAGGAAACATATTATGGTTATATACATGACATATGAGAACTTGACTATCGACGTGTTTTGAAGGTCCCTTTGTTTCGGTGCAAATGGGTCAATATGACACGAGGCGGGGTAACGGAAGACCCGCAGTACGGAATGACAACAGTGGATCTCAACAATCTTGCGTATGCAGACGAACCATTCGTCCTAGCCAATGATGTGGCACAGGTTTTCTATGTGAAGGACATGTCTACCAAGCCAAGAAAAAGAAAAGATAAGGAAGCGAATGCATCGTACGATGAGCCAAAGCGGCACATAGTTCTTTCTGAGAAGAGAAACATCGTGGGAGTGGATGACAAGACAGACAAGTCAGAAGATTATGAAAAGTTTGATGAAATTGCTCCATTCACAGTGAATATTGACCCGAGCATCCCGTTAAATGATGAAGATTTTCCATAGTTATGGCGCAAAGGGACACACGCGAAGAAAAAGTTTCACACCCAAAGATCTGGGATGTGATCGGCTTCACTATCATCACTTTCTTCTGTGTTTCACACCCAGAAGGGAATCTCTGTAATAGTTAGGGTAGTTATGTGTTTTGGCATTTGAAACACGAAGAAATTTTATGTGCAAACAAATTCTTTCATGCCTTCACTAATTTTTAAAGTTATGTTATTCACAAACTAGTGATTCATACTAATTTCAAATAATTCAAAATTTAAACTATTCAAATTTGAAAACTACGGGCACTAACAGAAAGTTGTATTGCTTGATCCTCGTGGGCATATATATATAGGAGTACATGATCAACTTAGAGTACAAGGCAAGCTAGAATGTTTCCTAGTCTAATCTATGTTTCCAATCTAATCAATATACTCAACACCCCCCGTAGTCACAACGGTAGCGACGCAGACGGTGAGACTGGAGAAGAATCCGAAAGCAACCTGACGGACACCCCCCCTCCCCTCCACACACACACAAACACATAGTCGTAACGTTTGATGCATCGCGGAAGGCGTGGCTAGAGTGAAAACCGACGAGGTTGCTCAAGCATGGTCGTCGCACTTTGTGCCATTTGTCGAGGTAGCCGAGAGCGTAGGTGGTGTAGCCGTAGTCGAGGTAGGTATGCGAAGAACGCCGTGGTCGGTGTCGAGTCGGGGATCGCCGGTGTCGAGGTAGTCACCGTGGAGCCGCGGAAGAAGAGCAGTGGCGGCGGCGGCCTAAGGAGGCGGCGGCTAGGGAAGGAGCGCGGCGGCGGTGCTCGAAGTAGGTGATAATGAACCCAACAGCGTGACAAAGACCAGCGCGGACGATGACATTCCCGCGCCAAGGGAGGCGGCGCGGCGCATATCACGTGGAAGTCAACGCACGTGGACCGC